>NC_056734.1:1013702858-1013740358 GCF_019279795.1 Protopterus annectens | reverse complement strand
CCATCAGATCCATCCAAATCTAAAAGCAAAAATAAAATGCCTCAAAAAGAACACCCCTGACTTGCCTGCATGCTTATAAAATATCTCAGTGTAGTGAGATCTACCCAAATCTATGTCCAATTAATTGCCATAATACAACTAGCAAATCACTTTCTGCCCTATTATAACACCCCCTTCCTCATCAAAAAAAAAAAAAAACTAAACATAGTCTCATTAAACATATGTAGTAAATGCAACAAAATCAAATAACTTTTTGCATCGATAGTCCAATATACTCCAGATATTTTGGCAATTACCACAACCTGGTTAAAGCCCAACAGATGCTGAGGTACTTCTTCCTGGACATAACTTCATAAAAACAGATTGTACTTTAAAAACTCTGGAGGTATAGCCATCTTAAAATCCAACTTTTATAAACTAAATCCTTTCAACACTACTATTCTTGAATTCTGTAATACCCAAAAACTTATCTCATATCTCAAATTCAGTAGCAAAAAACAACTTTGTATCCTTGCTTTCTATAACCCCCTGAAAACAATATAAACAGTTTGGAAGATATCCAATATAATGGAAAAATATTGAGGGGATATAAATAGTGACTGGCAAAACATTACCTCCAACTTTCCCAAATCCTGTATTTACCTATATGGCCGTACACAACTTATCACCACACCCAACAGATAGACAAAGGCTCCACCCTAGTCTGGATAATCATCTGTATGGACTCTCTTAGTGACTATCTTCCCACTTGCACACACAGATTAATCACCCATCATGTAAAACAACACAACTACAAATGGGCCCATAGACTCACAAATTTCAGCCCAGATGCCTTCAGATCAGCACTAGAATCCATCAACTGGTCTAATCTTAAAATCTTCCCCATGAATGAAACAGCTGTCTCTTCCAATACAATATTCTTAAATATTGTAAATAATGTAGCACCTCTTAGAAGGAAAAGAGCTAAAACCAACTATGGTCCTGGCTGTCTAACACTACTAGAAAATCTTATGCATAACATGGATAAAGGCCTGGAAATGGTGAATGAACAAAACACCCAAACTTCTGCAGGAGTTCTGGGAACCTCAAAACCTTACAAAAACAGGTAAATGGTGTGATAAACTGAGAGGTTGCCAGCCTAGCTAGATAAAATTTTGTAACTAATTCTATGTCATTGTAAATATCAATATGATCCACAGGCTGGTTTCACAAATGTAAGAAAACTTTGTTATGTGCTGAGCTTCAAAAATTTAACCACAGTGCACCCCGCTGGAAGAAAGCTGATAAGTAAAGAATTTTACAACTGTGTGTGATCTCAAGCTAGGAGATAGGATGTCTGCAGCTGGAAATTCTTTCTTCTTCTTCTTCTTTCGGCTTTTCCAGTTAGGGGTTGCCACAGCAGATCACCTATCCACTCATGATTGGCAGTGGAGATTCACGGTGTTGAGTTGCCAGCCCGGCACCCAACCTTCCACAGAAGGCACACACACGCACGCTCTCACACCTAGGGCCAATTTAGAGTGTCCAATCCACCTACAGCATGTCTTTGGGATGTGGGAGGAAACCCACGCAACCACAGGGAGGACATGCAGACTCTGCACAGAAGGCACCCCAGCCGAGAATTGAACTGGAGAACCTCTTGCTGTGAGGGCGGCAATGTTAACCACTGCAGCTGCCCAGCTGGAAATTCTTTCTATTGTCTTAAAACAGAGATAATCACTAGATTTCACATGTAAAGTGTCTTTTACTACTGTGACTTCCTGGCAGCTGCAGATCAGAAAGAAATGTTATATTTTGAGTTCTGTTAGCCTGGGAACTAAATCAGAAGTGACAAGAATGATGTAATCTGAAATGACTCGGCAGTAATGTGTATTATTAATTTAAGGACCATCTCAGAAAGAAAGAAGTACATTTTGTATTTGTCTTCAGACCTGTTAACAACTCACCAGCACTTTTCCCTTGCTCTGTATGTAAAGTTATTTAGAGCATAGTTTCTCTTAGGGATATATAGGAATATAGCCAGATTAGTGTAGATGCTTTCTATATTATGTGAGATTGTCCTGCAATGTTGTTTTAAAGTATTTTCCTGTGATTTCTAAACTCTCTGTTGTCACTGTGTTGAATTAATAAATATTGTCTTGTGTTTTTACTATTTGTTATTAAATATTTAAAATTTTAACTGTGGCTGTTTTGTGTGGAGATAATTTAAGATCTTAGAGTACTTGCACGTATTCTGTGGTACTGTACAAGCCACTCCAATAGCCTTAGCCCTGGGTCACACTTACTATTTGGATAACAGTAACATTACAGAGTAGAATTGGATTGGACAGCCTTTGGTAAGGGACTTTAGAGTAGCTGATAAGAGTAGTTGGTGGCAGTGATTACTACTTTATAGCCTGGACAGACGGGAGCATAGCTAGTGAACCTGTGCCAGCCTTCCCCAGGAGTGTCTCTGTGTTTGTATATAAATCAAATCTCAAAGTGTGTGTGTGTGTGTGTGTGTGTGTGTGTGTGTGTGTGTGTGTGTGTCAGCTGCTTGGGTAGGGGCATGAAGCACTGGTTGGACAGATAGGGTGATGGAGGTTTTGGCTTAACCATTCAGCTGAGATCTTAACCCTATAGCTGTGCCAGTGGGGAGTCTTCTTGGGGATCTGGAGAGAAAGGGAGAAACCAGCCCAGACTAACTGTGATCTCCGTGTGCTCTTAAGGGAAATTGTAATTTACTATGTGTGTTCTTGTTATCCTCCCAATGTGGACGTCCCTTACTGGTGTTAGTGGTGAGAACTGAGGCTCTTTGATTACTGGGCCAGACTGCAGACATCACAAATGGTAACAAAAACAACAGTCTGCAGAACTGACATAGATATAATCCCAAAACATTCTGGTCTTCCCTCAAAGATTTAATCCATCCAGGGACTAAAAACAATACAAATCCTTCACCTAACCTATCCCCACTTGAAATTAGTAGTCAGTTTAATACCTACTTCATAGACAGCATACCTGTCCTTACTAAAAACAGCCCTGATATCCATAATACTTCTATTCCCCCCTGAAACCCTCTGGCTACTACACTACCTTTCAAAATAAAACCTATCCCTACTTCATATATCAAAAAAATTGCTTCACAGTCTCAAATCATTCTCACCATCCACCAATGACCTCCCACCCGAATTTCTCAAGATAGCAGCCAATGCTATAGCATACCCAGTATCATTCAGGGTATGTATTCCTTCCCTCTGGGAAAAGTCACACATAACCCCACTACATAAAGAGAGGACCTCAACAGAAATATCCAGCTTTAGACCCATCAGTCTATTTTCTGTCACGAGTAGACAAAAGTATCCATAAACAACTTCTTTAATACCTCCTTCAACAACTCTTGACACCTACAAACATGGCTTTCAACCAGCACATTGTACTACCACTGTCCTCATATACTTCCTAGACACCATCAACAAAGTTAGGGACAATAGTAAATGTGCATCCTCTTTTTTTCTAGACCTATCTAAGCCCTTTGACACTGTATTGCACAGAGCAACTCCTACATTAAAATTTTCCCTTGGCCACTCACATTCTATTCTCACCTGGTTCAGAAGATTCCTGTCTTACAGACAAGAGTCTGTTAAATGGCTCCTTACCCTGTCCCCTTTCCCGCATGTTATTACAGGTGTCCTCCAGTGCTTTATTCTTGGTCCCCTGTTGTTTAATATATTCACCAACAATCTCTATATTTCTAATGAAAAAGCCTCTCTCATATAATACGCAGATGATTCTACTGTTATTTTCTCTTCTGATACTTTAATCCATCTTCAACAAATAACACAAAAAAACTTTAACTCCACTGAAAGCTAGCTCTGATATGCTGAGTTACTGTTCAGCCCTAAAAAGACTAAACTACTTCTGTTTTTCCCAACTCACAATGCCTTGATAAAACTTACTTCAGAATTACCTCCCTAAAAAATAATGGCATTAAAGAAGTATCTCATGCTAAATTGGTTGGCATGACCATATATAACAGCCTAAAATTTGATCAACATCTTCTAAATGCAATTAAAAAAATACCAAAAGTTAGGAATACTCTACAGAACAAAACACTTCCTCACAACTAATCCTAAACACCAAAAGTTAGAAATACTCTACAGAACAAAACACTTCCTCACAACTAATACTTACTACCATTACTTCTGTATGGAGCACCCATCCTTAAAAATCAGGGATAATTGGCTAGGCTTAAAATGGCTTGCAAGGGCAGTTAGCTTAGTACTAAACTATAAACCTATGAACTTATGAATCACCAAACCTCTCTAAAAACTAAGCTTGAGCAACTTTATAATAAGATCGCATGCTTTGAGGCAAACAAACCCAATCAAAGCCACCACTATAGTGCACTAAAAGAACTAAACTGGTTAGAACTACCTCACCATCTTGCAGACACACAATTAATCACAGCACAAAAAATAATAAACACCCCTTCAGTCTGCCCAGCTCATAGTACAATTCTTTAAAATTACACCCCACAGTGTCCCTTAAGATCAAATGATAATTCCTTATCATACACAAACTTTAGGGCACTCTTTATACTCTTAAGACAGTAGCAAAAACCTGGAACTTACTCCCTATAACAGTCATGTCTTCACCCAACCTCCACATGTTCAAACCTTCTGTAAAAGTAACTCCTAATTCCTGGGTCTGCTTATGCTCTGCAGCAAGCTATTTCCTTCCTGTAATCTATTTTACTCTTTCACCCCACCTTCATCTTCTAAAAACAGTTTTATCTGTTGTAACATTCTAAGCTGAGTATCATAACACTGAAGTCAGTTAGACCAGAAACACACAGGGCCGTCTTTTTGGTCCTACTTGCAGCTTTTGACTGTAGTACACTAACTCAGATTAACTTCCTCTCCCTGTCTTTTTGGTGAAATGGGCTTCTGTATTGGGAAAACGGCAGTTTATCTTCAGAGTGGAGTGAAAAGAATAAAGAATGAAAATTCTGGGAATTTTACTTTCTTAAATGCATTTACAGGCAAGTGTATATTTTCTAATAAACTGGCCTAATGAGGATTGCATTGTACACTTTGTTAGCAGCAAATCAATAATAACCTTCAAATGAATATCTGGAAATGTAGTTAAACATAGCAATATGTGATTTGTTCCTAAATAACTTGATTTAATGTAGTGATTAACATTTACCTAATGATCTGTCTGTATTTATACTGTTTCTTTTTCTAATCTGCTAACTTGGCAGCACAGCACAAAATAGTATGATGAAGAAAGTAAAGTGAGTCTTTTTTTTCTTCAGCATTCATGAAAGGCTTGGCATTTAATCTGTTTAACACAAGTGTTTATAAAACCTGATAAATCACTGTTTAACTATACAGCCAACCAAAAGAAGCTAGGTACTGTAACATGAAATAACACAGGGTATGTTGGCTAGTTATATTATTGTTCATTATTCTTGTTACTATATATTAAAAAAAGGGACTCATTCAATTCTTGGTTATTGAATAATTAACAATAGCACTGAAAGAAAGATGGGTTACTTCCTTGTCAAAGAGTTAATTTTTTTTCTCCTAGGGGAGCCACATAAAAACTCCTCTTAGTTACTTGTTTTTTATGCATGAATGTACTTTGTAAAACTTATGTTATTTGCGACAACAAGATTAGGCGTTTTACTTAAGAGCATCTTGCTATAGCCTTCTTTTTAGGTGGCAACTATAAATGTTTGAACTCAGTTAAAAAAAATTAACTTTTTCCATATGAAGTAGAAGCACTAGAAGTATGTAAAATGGAATGTAATAGTAGAGTGTTTGGATTGTGTAGTACTTCACATCTTGAGCTTACTTGTACATGTATATATTGTTGTTGTTTTTATTAGAAATGTTAGATTTTTTTTCGACTATTGCTCTATTAACTCCAGTTTAGAAATTAGTTAGTTAATATTGTAATTATCTTGTCTAACTCTCTCTCAGTTGTAGTGGTAATGTGGTTAGGCACAGTAGTAGTTCTGAGAGATTTTAGTGCTACATTAAATATGGAAACTCTGAACTTCTATTCTTATACCTTGAACTATGTTGTGAGGAAGGGACTTCCAAAATTCATTTTCAAAATAACATGGACCTTAGTAGAAAGTAGAGGATGTGGGAGATAGACTCATGGAATATAAAAGGTCTACAGGATAAGAAAAAAAAAGAAACTACTTTTACATCTACTTTACCAATCATAAGCAAACATTTTTCTATAAGAAACGCACTTACTTACTTAATGAAGACTGGAATGGGGATAGAGATAAATCCTGGAGAACCTCAATTATTGCCTCTGGTAGTAAGACTAATTCAAAAGGAGTAGTTATACTTATTAAAAAAACATTCAATGAGACTATTCTTAATTTTGGATCTGATAACTTGTGGAGGTGGTGTTGTTTTCGCTGTACAAACTCTATATCCTGTAGACCTGTATTCTTTATAAACGTATATGATCCTTGTTCAAATCAGCATAAATTTATTTTACAGATCTATAACTTATTAATAAAATTCTCTAACCATGATTATGTAATAGGGAGGAACTGGAACACTGTCATTGACCCCTTAAAAGATAGATTGAGCAGAATCGAATCACACAATGGCCAGGTGTTGCAGGCTTTGGATGCTCTAATGCTAGATTTTAATTTATTTGACATTTTTTACTCAATGGGTCAATCAAATCCTAATGACAAATGTACATTCTACCCCCCCATGCTATACAATCATGGTCCAAGATCAATTTTTTCCTGATCTCAGACTCCCTACTAAATGAAGAGACAATGTACTCAGCCAGCCATAGATTCTACCCGGACCACTCTAAAATAACCCTAAAAGTTATACCTCAGAAAAAATCCCAAAAATTAGTAACTTCCAGACTTGGTCTTTGAACCCAAATCTTCTTGATAAAGAGGAAGTTGTAGAAACAATTAATAAGGAACTAAAAGAACTGAGAATAGTCTTTCAACCTTGGACATTACACTAGATGATTTGTGCGTGGCTAGTAAAGCCAAAATCAGGGGTCTGCTGATGCAGAAAGCCTCATACTATAAAAAACTCTCTAAACAAAAAGAAAACAGTATAATATACAAAATCCATGACATTAAAAAATCACTTCAACTGAAGTTCACACCAGAGTTAGAAAGCCAGCTTTTAAGTAAACAAAATTGAGTTGTATCTACTCCACTCACAAAATCTCTCTTTCCTGGAAATGAAATTCCTCTCTAATTATTCGAAATAGGCACAACAACCCTCAAAACTACTTGCTAGACTTATTAATATTTATAAAAACCCACCATTAATTATGAAAATTACTTATAATAGTGAACTTTTTACTACCAACCAAGAAATACTACTTGTGTTTGAATAGATATACAGGAAATTATATGGACCTCAAGATTCACTTTCCTCAGAGAACTACAACACTCTTTGACAATATAAATTTAACAAAAATAGAAAAACATCAAGCTGAGCTCTTAGAAGCCCCCTTTGTAACAGAAGAAATTGAGGATGCAATTAAAAGCTTACATAAAAATAAAGCCCCAGGTTCCGATGGCTTTACTTCAAACTTCAACAAAAAATTCAATCATATTAGCAAATTTGGCTTCAAGGACTTATACCTGAACAATTCCAATACTATCTTTATACATAAGCCCAACACTGACCAAACTAATCCAACAATATCTCTTATAAACATAGATATAAAAATTATTTCCACAATATTAGCAAATAGACTACAATTATATCCCCAGAACAATCAGGTTTTATGAAGGGGAGACAGACTTGGGATAATACCCTTATGCTGAATGAAGCCATGCAGCTTTTGACGAAAGAGAAGCTCCCCAGATATCTTCTAAACTTGATGACACTAAGGCATTTGATAGAGTTAACTTGGATTTATTATTCTTAACTTTACAGCACTTCAACATTCTAAACAAATTCATAAATATTATTAAAATACTTTATAACTCTTCATTTACCACAATATTTATAAATAAATCTTGCTCTAACAGAATTAAATTAATTAATGGTACAAGGCACGACTACTCCCTTTCGCCATATCTCTTATTGAACCACTATTTATTTATCTATCACAGAAAACCTTTCATCATATTCCCAGGGTATTGAATAACAACCTGCTGTTCTCAGCCTTTGCTGATGGCCTGAACATGTACTTCCAACTACCTAACTCTGATTTAAATAAAATTTTAAAAACTATCGATATCTTCTCAAAAGCCTCTAACTATAAAGGTAACCCCTCAGAGTCACTTGTCTTCCCTATTAACCCATTAAAACACAACTCGTCTTATTTTCCAGACACTGCGATTAAAATAAAATATGATCTTAAGTACTTAGGTACAAGGTTTGTACATAATCAAAAGAACTCCTTTCAAAATAACCTTTTAAAATTTGGACAAATATTGAACATGACCTGGATAGATGGAAAAACATGAAGCTTTCTGCCTTGTCCAGAGTAGCAGTAATCAAAATGAGTATCCTTCCCAAAGTTCTATACCAATTAAATGGAGCCAACTCTGTTATTCCTATGAACTTTTTAAAAAGAATCAATAAAACCTTAACTACATTTATCTGGTTTCCAAAAACCCCAAGAATTGCTCTACAAAGACTAATACTCCCAAAAAGCAAATGAGGTCTGGGTTTACCGGATTTTAAGTTATATTACAACATAACATGTGTCAATCAAATCCTTCTAATTGCTGACCATAACCCTAATAACTTAATCCAAACCCCACAATGGATCAAACTATGCTATGCCCATGTTAAAGCACATAACATAAACTCTGAATCCTTACCTTTCATGGATAGATTCATACTAAAGGACACTGAAATACATAATCTAATCAAACATAAAATCAAAGCATTTCAAAATCTCTTCTCCTCGTTACACCTTGAGAATATACTTGTCCTTATACAACCTGTCCATCTAAACCCAAACCTAAAGTCAGGCAATAAAATGTTAAACTTGAACCAGTTTCCCCAAATTAGAAGGTGTACTGTCTGAACCTCTACAGACTTAAGGACAAATTGTTAAGTGATATTAAAACTAATTTTAACCTAAGTAACAAATATACCATAATTAAAGAACTGTTGTCTTTTATTGGAGACATCCCAGATGGAGTAGAGGAAGAAGTAAATCCTGCACAATCCCTAATTTACTTTTTAAAACTCAAAAACAAGATGTTATCGGCTTCATACAGATTAATCTCTGCTGTATAATACCAATTTTCTCTTGCATATGCTCACTATTGGAAGAATAAAAATCCTAATTTAATTGATGTTCAACTCACTCTTGCTTTTAATAACACTGTGAAGATTAGGTGAAGATGGCCAGATAGAATTTTGGAGATAATTCTGCCATCTGTAAATATTAATGCAAACCACAGGTTTGTTGTCTTAAATGGTAAAAATAGTGTTACATGTGGAACTGGAAAATAATGTAACAACAGTGCACTCTACTGAATAAGTAAAGCATGTTGTGACCCTTTGATGTTAAAACTCGGAGTCAACAAGGCTAGAGTGAGGCATTCTGCCTGTTGTTTTAAGGCCTGAGTTAATGGCCAGAATTTGCATGCATAAATTCCTTTATTGCTCTGGTTTCTGCCCAGAGGTGAAGAATGTAAATGTAGTTTCTCTTGGCCTGGGAACCCAGGGAAGTGTGAATAATGATGTAATATGAACCGGGAATGTGATTTTAAAAACAGAGAGAATCAGAGAGCATTAAGCTTTTTTGTCTTGACCATCCAACTCACCAGCACTGTCTTGCTCCATATGTAAGTTTATCTTAGATTTGTGTTTTCAGTTAGAAATAGCTAGAAACTAGAAATATTAGACTGTGTTTTCTGTGATGTCAGAACTGTACTACTGAATTATTTCTCTGTGATCTCTGAACTCTTGACTAGCACTGTGTAGTAAAAAGTATTGTCTTATGTTTTGACTATTTGTTATTAAATATTTTTAAACCCTTTCAACTGTGGCTGTTTTTGTAGAGATAATTTAAGCTCTTTAGAGTATTTGCATGCCTTTGGTAAAATTGTACAAAGCCACTGTAATAGCTTTAGCCCTAAGCTATACTACCAATTGGAAAATAATATTGCACAGTAATAATTGGACACCCTTTTAAAGGCCTTTGAGTAGCTGATAAATATTAGTGGGTGGTGGTAGCTGGTACTACTGTATAGTCTGGGAAAAAGGGGCAAGGCTGGAGAACCTGTGCCAGCCTTTCCCAGGAATGTCTGTATGGTTGTATAAACTCTTCACAAAGTGTGTGTGCAAGTGTGCAAGTGTGTGTGTGTGTGTGTGTGTGTGTGTGTGTGTCAGCTACTTGGGCAGGGACACAAAGCACTGGTTGGACAGAGAGGGTGCTGGAGGTTTTAGCTTGCCCACTAAGCTGAGATCTGGACCCTATAGCTTTGCCAGTGGGGAGTCTTATTGGGGACCTGAAGAGCAATGGAGCAAGCAGTCCCTGACTGACCATGATCTCTGTGTGCTCTTAAGGGAAATTGCACTTTACTGTGTGTATTTGTTATCCTTTCCTGCTATATGAGACACCATTCACTGGTGCTAGTGGTAAGGATTGCGGCTCCTTGATTGCTGGGCCAGGGCATGGGCGTCACATATTAATTGTTTGGCAGCGGTGGGATATCCACACCACATATTAATTGGTTGGAAAATACTAATTGGCTTGTAGTGGTGTGGGTAGAGTGAATTCCTGTAGCTTGGTACAGTGAGCTCTGAATGTGTTTTGTACTCTAAATCAGCCACACAATGAATACTCAGAGTTCAGATCACAATTGTTTTATTTCTTTTGTTAGCTTAGTTAGTCAGGGTGAGCAGGCAGCATGTCAGCAGAGGAGTATGTAAAGCTGACAAGGAGCCAACTGGCTGAGATGTGCCATCTAAGGCAAACCTGATTGTAGCCTTGGTTACAGCTGCATCAGAAAACAGCAACCAGGAAGACAATCAGACTGGCAGTGGAGATTTGATATCCTTGGAGAATGGACAGCTCAACCTTTCTGCAGAAGACTTAAAAATCCATCTGGAGCTAAAGAGACTTGAGTTGGAGGCCAGGCGTTTAGAGATAGAAGCTGAGGAAAAGGAGCAGCAGAGGAAGCATGAGGGGGAAATGCTGGCTCTTCGCCATTGTCATGGAGGTAATGGGGAAGGGAGTAACTGGACCCGAGACGCACAAAAGGTCAGTAAATTTCTTCTGCAATTTAAAGAGGGGGATCATTTTGATAGTTTCATTCATATGTTTGAGAGGGTATGCAAACAGTATAGTGTTGACCAAAGGCTCTGGGTACGGTTCCTGACCCCCTTACTCCATGGTAAAGCCGTAACTGTTTTGTCAAAAATGTCTGACATTGCATGTTTTGATTACACTGCTGTTAAAAATCACTTGTTAGAGTTGTTTAAGCTAACACCTGAAAACGTATAGGAAAAAGCTTCCTGAACCAAGATGCAAGGCAGATGAAAGTGTATGTGAATATGCTGCTGAACTGAGCACTTGTTTCCATAGGTGGGTGAGTGGATGTCAGGTCACCACTTTTGAAGGGCTGGCAGGCCTTTTGGTGAGGGAAAAAGCCCTTAGCACTTTGCCTGAGGACATGATGATCTGGTTAGCTGAAAGACAATGTGCTATTTCAGATGAGTTGGGGAAGAAGGGAGACCTATACCTGGCAAGCAGGGCAGTCCTGCACAGGAAAGGGACCCCCAGTACTGCTCATGGGTCTAAGGGAACCCATGGTGGGCAGCCCAGACTGCCCCAACAGAATGTGCCAGTAGCAGGGGAAGCCACTAGTCCAGGTACACATCCAGGAGCTGGGGTTAAATGTTTTGAATGCAACTAGTGGGGCCATGTGGCATACAGTTGTCCACAGAGGCAAGGTGGGGAACAAAAGGTGAGGGAGCCAGTAAGTTGGAAAGACAAAATGCCAATAATAGGTTGTCTTGGGACAACAAGGGTACCAAATTACCACCAGAGGTTATATCCTATTGTTGTGAGTGGCAAAGAGGCCATTGCCAAGAGAGACACAGCCTCTGATATATAACCATTGTAAAGCCTGCAATGGTTACAGAGGAGCACTAATTGCCTGGGCAGTCTACTCCAGTCAGGGCTTTAGGAAGGATCCCATTCCAAATACTTTTGGCTAGGGTTCACCTTGACTGGGAGGTTAGAAAAGGAAGCCAGCAAGTAGGTGTGTTTGAGGATATACCCACAGATGTCCTGATGGGGAATAATTTTGATAGTGCAGTACCCTGTGCTTGTGCTGTTACATGCAGTCAGGCTTGGAGACAAGCAGGTAAGTCTGGTAGCCTGGGGAAGACCCAGACAGGCTGCATACTTGCAGCCAGGACTGGTGAGTTTGTTACTTCAGGGAGGGATCTATTCTGTAGCAGTGAGACTGAAGGTGAGCCAATGACATTAGGGGGTACTGATGGTCCCTTGGCCAGAGTAACTGCAAAGGTAGAGGTGAGTAGTAGTATCCAGGCTGACAGTGAGGCACCACTGTCAGAGGATGCCAGACTTCCTGCGGAAGGGAAGCTGGGAAGGGTTACAAGGAGAGAGTTGAGACAGGCTCAGCTCTCAGACCCTACATTGCAAGGCCTGAGGGCAGGTAGCTAAGGAGGCACCTGATTCTCAAGGAAAGGGGGAATCTGTATACTGAGACAAAGGGTTACTATACAGAGAGTGGACCCCTGAGGGAGGGCTAGAAGATGAGAGAGTACAGCAGTTGGTAGTGCCTAGAGCCTACCATTTGGCACTTCTAGCCATAGTCCACGGTATTCCCTTTGCAGGTCATATGGGCATAAAACGTACAAAGAGACGTATTATGCAGAACTTCTATTGACCTGGAATTTACAGAGATGTAACAGGGTACTGCAGGACCTGTGAGCAGTGCCAAAAGGTAGGCAAGGCAGGAGACAAGGTGAGAGCTCCTTTGATGCCTTTGCCTGTGATTGAGGAGCCATTTCAGAGGGTAGCTATGGATATTGTGGGTCCTCTGAGTACCGCAAGTTCCACAGGGAAAAATTATATCCTTGTGGCAGTGGATTATCCTACACAGTACTCTGAGGCAGTGGCCTTGTCCTCCATTGAGGCAGAGAAGGTGGCAAATGCTTTGTTAGAGATTTTCAGCAGGGTAGGTTTCCCAAAAGAAATACTGACTGACAGATGTGCCAATTTCATGTCAGACCTGCTGGCTTGTCTGTGGAAGTCCTGTGGGGTGAAGCACGTGAAGACCACCCCATACCATCCCCAGACTAATGGTCTTGTTGAGAGGTTAAACGCTACAATCAAGCCCATGCTATGGGCATTTTCAGATCATTTTAAGAGGGAGTGGGACAAATATTTGCCCTATCTGTTTGCTTACAGAGAAGTTCCCCAGGAATCCACAGGCTTTTCACCCTTTGAGTTGCTGTATGGGCATAGGGTGAGGGGACATCTATATTTAATTTGAGATTAGTGAGAAGGTGAGTGCGAGTCTCACAAGGAGTCTGTTGTGTCATACGTCCTAACCCTCAGGACAAGGCTCAGGGAACTCGTGGGCTTGGCCCAGGAGAACCTGGCAGAAGCCCAACAACAGAAAAAGGTGTGGTATGACAGGAATTCTCGAGCTAGAGAGTATGTTGTGGGGCAGCAGGTAATGGTTCTCATTCCTGTCAGACAGAACAAACTGCAAGCAGCTTGGGAGGGACCCTACAAGGTGGTAAGAAAGTTAAGTGATGTTAACTGCATGGTGGAACTGCTAGGCAGAAGGCAGGTGCATAAATTGTACCATGTTAACATGATGAAACCTTACCATGACAGGGAGGCCCTTGTGGTGAGCATTTGCAGTGGATTGCAGGAGGAGTCTGAGGGAGATCTGGGGACTGATCTCCTCAGTGAGGCTTGGGCTGACACCTCAGTGGAAGGGGTAGCAATGTCCCAGCAGTTATCTCCTACCCAGGTTGGAAAAATCTGAGCAGTGTTGCAGGAATTTGGGGACATGTTCACTGGGAAACCAGGGTGCACCCACCTGGGGTAGCACCAGGTGGATACAGGACCCCAAAGGCCTGTTAGGTAAGCCCCTTATAGAGTGCCTGAGAGAGTCAAACAGACTCTGAGGGAGGAGGTAGAGGAGATGTTGGAACTAGGGGTGATTCAAGAGTTCAGCAGTTCCTGGGCCTCCCCAGTGGTGCTGGTGCCAAAGAGGGATGGCAACACCAGGTTCTGTGTAGACTATAGTAAATTAAATAGTCACACAGAGTCAGATGCTTACCCCATGCCTAGGACAGATGAGGCCCTAGAGCAGCTGGGTGGGGCTAAGTATCTTACAACCATTGATCTTACCAAGGGTTACTGGCAGGTGCCCTTGGCTCCCAGTGCTAGAGAGAAGTCAGCCTTTGTGACTCCTTTTGGCTTGTATGAGTTCACAAAGATGCCCTTTGGGATGAAGAATGCCCCAGTGACTTTCCAGAGGCTGTTAGATCATATCCTAGCAGGAGCAGGAGGGTTTGCCCTTGCTTACCTAGATGATATTGCTATCTACAGCCATTCCTGGCCAGAGCACCTTCAGCATGTCACCGAGGTGCTGGGCAGACTACAGAGGGCAGGGTTGATCATTAAGCCAAGCAAATTTCAGGTGGGTATGGCAGAGGTCTCCTACCTAGGACATAGAGTGGGGAGTGGTAAGATAAGGCCAAAACCTGCCAAAGTGGAAGCCATTCAGGCATGGCCTGCACCTGTTACTAAAACGCAGGTAAGGGCATTTTTAGGGACAGCAGAGTACTATCGAAAGTTTGTCTCCAGTTATAGTACCATGGCCGCTCCCCTCACAGAACTGACAAGGAGGAACAGGCCAGATAATGTATTGTGGACCCCAGCATGTGAGCAGGCATTCCAGAAGCTTGAAGAAGCTTTGGGAGGACCCCCTGTGTTAGCCAGTCCAGATTACTGCAAAGAATGTGTTGTGCAGGTGACTGCTTCAAATCATTTTGTGCGGGCTGTACTTAGCCAGATTTCTTCAGAGGGGGAAGATCACCCAGTGGTTTATCTCAGTCATAGGCTCCAACCCAGGGAGGAATGTTATGCTGCTGTAGAAAAGGAATGTCTAGCCATAGTGTGGGCACTGCAGAAACTTCAGCCTTATATGCATGGAAGGAAATTCACTGTTATGACAGATCACAATCCCCTAACATGGTTAAACAGAGCCAGCCAGCAAAATGCCAAGTTGCTAAGATGGAACCTGGGGTTGCAAGCATATGATATGTCTGTGCAGCACCACAGTGGAATTAGCAATGCCAATGCAGATGGGCTCTCAAGACAGGGAATGGGGTAAGATATAATCAGATAGACCTAACTCCCTCAAGCAGCGTTTCTCAAGGGTCACTTGAAAAACTAGCTTGAGTTCTCCGGGGGGGGGGGGTATGTGAAGATTGGGTGAAGTGTGAAGAATGATGTAATGTGAACCAGGAATGTGATTTTAAAAACAGAGAGAATCAGAGAGCATTAAGCATTTTTGTCTTGACCACACTGGAATACCCAGGGATTACCTCAGGTGTCACTGCTTTCGACAGCACAGCAGCAAAATAATGGGTATAGTTCCCCATACTAAAAGGAAGGGGTAGCCTAGAAAGCGATGGGCTAGGCTTGTAAATGCCCTCGGGCAGATAGCCTAGTATGAACCTATGAACCTATGAACCTATGAACTCACCAGCACTGTCTTGCTCTATATGTAAGTTTATCTTAGATTTGTGTTTTCTCTTAGAAATAATTAGAAACTAGAAAGATTAGACTTAAGTGTTTTTTCAGTAATGTCAGAACTGTACTACTGAATTATTTTAAGTATTTCTCTGTGATCTCTGAACTCTTGACTAGCACTGATTAGTAAAAAGCATTGTCTTGTATTTTGACTATTTGTTATTAAATATTTTAAACCCTTTCAACTGTGGCTGTTTTTGTAGAGATAATTTAAGCTCTTTAGAGTACTTGCATGCCTTTGGTAAAATTGTACAAAGCCACTCTAATAGCTTTAGCCCTGAGCTATACTACCAATTGGATAATAATATTGCACAGTAATAATTGGACACCCTTTTAAGGGCCTTTGTTTAGCTGATAAATATCAGTGGGTGGTGGCAGCTGGTACTACCGTATAGTCTGGGAAAAAGGGGCACAGCTGGAGAACCTGTGCCAGCTTTTCCCAGGAGTGTCTGTATGGTTGTATAAACTCGTGTCAAAGTGTGTGTGTGTGTGTGTGTGTGTGTGTGTGTGTGTGTGTGTGTGTGTGTGAGAGAGCTACTTGGGCACGGACACAAAGCACTGGTTGGACAGAGAGGGTGCTGGAGGTTTTAGCTTGCCCACTAGGCTGAGATCTGGACCCTATAGCTGTGCCAGTGGGGAGTCTTATTGGGGACCCGGAGAGCAAGGGAGCGACCAGCCCCGGACTGACCGTGATCTCTGTGTGCTCTTAAGGGAAATTGCACTTTGCTGTGTATTTGTTATCCTTTCCTCCTATATAATACACCTCTCACTGGTGTTAGTGGTGAGGGTTGAGGCTCCTTGATTGCTGGGCCAGGGAACGGGCATCACAAACACAAACAATTTCTCCCCTTCAAGAAGCTTGTAAATACCCAGTTAATGATGAACAATAGCACCTACTGTACACCAGAACATCTAAACAAGTTCTTCCCAAGCACCTCTCCTCTTTTCCCTTTTTGTCCATCACAGCCGGCAGACCTTTTGCATATTCTCTGGTACTGCAAATATGCACAAAACCTATGGAACTCATTAAGGGTCAAACTTCAGAAAATGGGCTGTGGGAAATCTACCCTATCTTGGGAATTTGCTATATTGCATGTGAATCCCATTGATATGCTCCAATCTGACTTGAATATCCTAATAGCTTAATTTGCATTAGTCAAATTGTACATCACCCAAAACTGGCTTGACAGGTCAAAAATAGAATGGAAGGGCTTTATTAATATAGCCTCCAAATATATCATATCTCATATTCATAGATAATAGAAATAAGCTCATGAAGTGTCTCAACTTCTGGAATCTGATCCTAGAACACATTCTGAAATAAACTATAACAAGAACACATCTATCAACCTGCCCCTACGTTATTTCTGGAAGTATCTTCCTCATGAGAGTTTAACAGATAGTAGCCTCTGATAGTTTTATTTTTGTCTTTCATTGTAATGAAGTGACCACTCACTAACTTCATTAATTGTAGCACTATATGTAAATAGTTATATATATTATGTGCTATGAATCCTGCTATTTACCACTTATTTCTAAATGTATGTCTGTATTACTCCAAACATTTAATTTAATTGTATAAATGAACTTGATCTCTTTAAACACTAGAACTTTGACATTTCAAGTCTAGTAGTTAAAAGGCATTATCTTGTTAATTGTCAGTTCAAGGTTAATCTGTTCATGAGGAAATGTCATATTGCATATTTTTGCATATCAAATATTGAAAAATATAATAAAATAAAAGTTTGAAAAAAAAAACAGTTTTATCCCTCACTTCATTTTCTTGCAGCCAACCTCTCCCTCCTCTTCCTCCAGCTATAATAATTTTTCATTTTTCTGGCCTACTGTCCATCTCCCATCTTACTGCCATCTCATGTTCCACTACTAAATATCTTACTCACTTGTTATGCTACCAGAATGACCAAATTTCAGATACTTATTTGCAATTTGTAAATATCTCTCCCTACAACCTTTATATACATACTTTCTCTTCTCGTGTTTATACATATTCCTGTTTTGCTAACCATTATTTGCTCTCTGATTTCTGACACTTTGTCAGCTTATTAATAATGCTTTTCTCAGCTAACCATGGTCTCTGTTTATCTCTTTTGATTTCATAGATTTTCCATACTTATCTCACCTTTGCTTCCTGCTCTCTCTTCACCTCTTGTAATTATGAACAAATTAAGTTTAGTTCTCTCTCACTAGACAATCTTAGTATTTCTTTGGTTACTCTGTGTTATATTGTATTGTATTATACTTGTAGAAATTATAACCTTGATAACTCCGTTACTTTATATTACACTTGTATAAATGACAATCCATATCAAATGTTTATATTTGCTATACTCTACTGTTTTGCTTTTGTGTAGTATATTGGAGCTTTTCTTCACTGGCCTTCACTGGCCTTCACTGGAAATAGGTTATTGCCCAGTTAGACTTCCTTGGTAAACAAATGTCATTAAATAAATAAAACAGTTGTTTCACTGATACATAGTCATATGGTGATATGAATATTCTTCATAATTTAACAGTGACCAAAGAGTCCCTCAAAGTTCAGTTATGTTATGAAGCCACTACTACTTTAGTCTCTCTAAATTTATTCCAAAGCATGTAAAGAATATCACCTTTATCCAGTATGCAAATGCTACAGCTCTTCTATGTACAGCTGAAAATTACCACGCATCTGAAACAAAACTACACGCTGGTTTCTCTGTACTGGCTTATTGATTCACATCTTATACTGAATGCAGAAAAACAGCTCTCTTTGGTTCTGTAGCAGCTAGATAATTAAGTGTGATATTCCTGATAGCTTGCATGAGTTGGCTGAGATAGACAAAACATTAAATGTGAGAAAACCTTTTCAACTGTACATGAAAACCATCTTTTTGCATTTCTTTTTCAGCTGAAATAAATTCCTCACATTTAATGTGCTTAATTTTGTCACTGAGGGGAGGGGGTTGGTATAATGGTTAGAGTATTTACCTCATGAACATAAGGTACATGGCTTGATTCTCATATTTGAAAGGGAGAATGGCTAGGCTTAAAATGGCCCACAAAGGCAGATAGCCTAGTATTTGCCTATGAACATGTGCACATCGTTTATTGTTTAAGGCAGCTCACAAAGCTAGTACTACAGGAGTGATTAACACCACAGTATGATTAGTGCTGTCAGCATTAGTGAGTTATGGGCAAATTTCAGTCATTTATTTACACTGATTTATATTCATATGCACTAATGTATTTTGTTTGTGTTTTGTTTTCCTCTGTATTTATTGGAATACTGGTATGGATCAAAGAACCATAAGCCCTGTATCTCATATACAGGTTGAAGGAGGGCACTGTATATTAGAGGCAGTGGTGCAGACTGAATGACTGTAGATTTCGTCCTTCACAATATCATGTATATGTTATGTTCATCTGTATCCATATTTTATGCAAGTTATATGTCCTTCAGCTTGCTTTCCCACCCTAGCCTACACTGAAAATAGGCCACAACAGTGTTGGTCCTTCCAGTAATTAAAGCATGAATAAAATAAAATACTTTCTTCTCTGTAACCAATCAAATTATATTATCCCATCTTTCATTAAATATATGTTTCTGTTTAGTTTTTTTAATTATTTGCTTGTGTTTTTCCATAAAACTCTCTTTCGTTCATTCTGAGTTTAGTTTTTCAGTACTTTCTGTTTCCAGTGCCTGTAAACCATCTGGCCACCACCTAAGCATGTCCATTCATTTTCCATCACAAGAGAGAAAGAGCTGCTCATGTCATGGCTTTCATCTAGCTAGCTATCAAAGATTTTTCCATTTTCCATCCATAACCCCCCTGTTGGTGGCTGACATGCATACATACAGACATGAAGGCCTACTATGCCTTCCACTTTATGTGTGTAAATTCTCACACATGCACCCTGAAGACTACCACTTATACAGTGCTTGTCAGAACCAGGCAGACATGTCTGGCCTGTATGCTGTATGTCAGGGATCTCAAACATATGGCCCTCAGACAGCAAGCAACCTTCAAGCCAGTATAATTATAGATAAGGGAGGCAACTATACTACATTTCTAGCTACACTTCCTGCATTTCTTTTTGTGATTCCTGCCTGAGTTTGCTAGTTATCTTACATGGTTATATGGATTTGAAACCCCTACTGTACGCTGTGCATCTTTTTTTCCAGTAGGTGATGGCACTTTAGCACAGTGGACTTACTTCTTCTCCCAGAATTGGTAAACTGGTGTCAACCACTCAGTACACCTTACCTTTACATCCCCTCTGGCACCTATGTTGCTATTCAATTGCATGTCATCAGAATTGAAGTCACTGCTTTAATCCTCTGCACCATGTAAGCAACTTTCTAAGGATACTTTTCTGCCAAATGTACTTAGTTCAGTGTCAGTGGTTTCCATCAGTCTTTAATCTTTATTATAAGATGATTTAGATAATTATTCTTTTAGTTTCATCTGAAAACCTGCTATCACCTCAGTTTTGCAGCTGTTGACTTTGATGCATGCTTTTTAAATAAACTTAAACTCCTGTTCCCTCACACACATATTAATACATACACACACACACACACACACACACACACACACACACATATATATATATATATATATATATATATATATATGTATATATATACACACACACACACACACACACACATATATATATATATATATATATATATATATATATATATATATATATATATATATATATATATATATACACACACACACACACATACACACACAACTTTTTTTAACCCCTCTGCCGCCTGTATGTACCCCGTGACCTGTGTAGCTCATTCATTCCTCTCAGGGACGAGGGCTATTACCAGCCTATTTACTCCCCATTGAGGAGAGAACCTATCATAGTGTCATTAATCCAGGTAGATATCATGGTCTTCCCTCCAGCCTCAGGAGCTCATAACCTCTGCAGCTTCAGAGGGATGTTAGCACTTCCACTATATGGGGAAAGAGCACACAAGCTTCCTGCATATCTGCTCTTTCAAGAGCTTCCCCAGTTGTGTCTGGTTGACCTACACAGTTAAGCTATGGTAGCATGCCCTTCTTGCCCAGTCTCCATAGGCTACACCACCCAGAATTCACACAGAATGTAACTGGTGCTCTCTCCCATCATCCCACCCCACTCCCTCCAGTTCCCCTGCCTGTTAATCAAACAATCCTTTCTTGCAGCTATTCTCGCCTGTCTCTTCTAATGTCTTCATATCTTTCCATATAATGATATGCTGCTATTCCTGTACCATAAGTCATCTCAGTCATTATGGCTACATCTTGTCCAAAAATCTCTGCTAAGCATAATTCCATTTTTCCCTCCATGTTTTGATGTGGTACACTGCTTCTTGAACTAAATGTTACAGCATATTCTTAAATCTGTAAATATGTTTTGTTCATTTCTTATGTGATCCTTTTTACCCGGGCTGTGCTTGCAAATGGTTCATTGAGATCAGTGCCACTACCCCAGTAAACAAATATAAATAAATAAATAAAGCAAGATTCCTTGTTTTTAGAAAAAAACAATATTTCAAATAAGAATCAGATTGACCTGCACAGTCATTCGTTACACGACAAAATCACAGTACTGTGTAGGTTTTACCATAACTCTTTTCTTTAAAATAAATAATTTACCTAGGACTCTGCAACCCAAACACATCCATGTCTGTGTCATACCTGGTTTCATTGTAAAGACAGCATTCATTCCTTACCCGGGTTTAAAGCTTACCATGCATTCAAACCTAAGAGAAACTGTGGGGGTGATTCCATGTTTGGCAGAAATGATTTTCTCTAGAAAGATTCCCTAAGATCCACGAACAGAACTTACTGAACTCCAACTTACCCTAAACAACACAGATTATCATTTTAAGCCTGCTGTAGGATGTCCGTTATGAATTATATGGTCATGACAGATTCCTTAATCTACATTTTGAAATACCCATAATGAAAAATACTTTTTAATGGCAATTTTAGCTATCCATTGATAAAATGGCGCACTTGCTCTTCAAATGTTGTGTATACCCAAAACTTCCTGGACTTAATAAATGATAATTCTCTAGAATGATTAGTTAACCAGCTCACTAGGGAGTAAAACATTCTTGACCTTGTCCTTATCAATAACTCCCTCATATACCATGTCTATAGTATCCTCATCTCTGGCTAAAGCTGTCCATAAACTAGTGACTTCTCCTTCAAAGTCTCAAACAACCCCCAACCAGTGAAAAATTTGAATTTAAGGACTTCAGAAAAACAAACCTACTTAAACTCTATGATGAGCTTTCAAAAGTTTCCCAGCACAAGAATCTGGTAGTCTATTGGCCATTTTGGGCCAATTTCTACCTCTTTCAAATCCCCCTGTATAAAACCCGCTTTGGCGAGGTTTTTGCTTTGTTACTCAGCCAAGCTCCTCGTGGTCCTGCAGAGTGGTGCTAGCAGCAGAGAGGCTAAAAGAGTGACTGCTAACCTGATAAAAGTGTTTTTTCCTGCTACTACCTGGGCGACTGTCCGATCTAGCTAAACTGCAAATATTTCTGCTTCTTGAACTGTTTTAAGCTGTCTAAAGTTGTTTTTGCACCTGCACTTTTAAAGTTTGTCCTGTTTGTTGCATTTACTTGTTGAGGCTACACACTCAAGTGCGCTAGCCTGTGTTACATATTTATTGCAATTTCCTGCCGTTTATTGCAAAAAAGAAAAAAAAAAAGTTATCCTTGTTTCCCATCTTTCCTGACCTAGAGTAGTCCAAATACAGGCTTTGCTGTATTCTGGACTTTTGGAAAGTTCCTGTGTTGCCATTTCCTTTCTTGGATAGAGGGAGGCTTCTTTCTTCACCAGTGGCAGTGGGGAGCTTGGAGCAGCCTATCTGTCCCTGGAGGGGTGTTCCCAGCGCAGGAATCTGGTAGTCTGTTGGCTGTTATGGGCCAATTTCTAGCTCTTTCAAGTCCGCCTGTATAAAACCCGCTGTAGCACGGCTTTGCGTGATTTTGTGCATAGCGCATCGAGCAGCGCCGCTTATTTGGGTTTGAGCCTTGGAACTGTTCTAGTTCTCATAATAAACACCCTATTCCTACGCTAAAGCCTAGCACTTGCTCACTAAAGCAATTATATAAGTCAGCACTAAAAAATTAAAAGCACTACACCCTCACAAACTTCCCTTGAGTAACTTGTTCCCCATTGGCCCTTTTTTTCAATTATAAAGGAATTCCCAATACTATTCTAGCATGTCCAAAGGTCAGTTGTCAATCTCCTCTCTGGTCCAGCTGGTGAACCTGGGAATCTTGAGGCAATGTTACAACTGCCTAATGTACACAGACAACCCTCTCCTCCTCCCAACAAATTCCAACACATGTGAGAGATGCAACCATATAGCCAAACTGGAGGCTAAGCTCTTTCAACTCAGTACTGGCATAACCAGTCAGGAGGAGAAGGAAACCACACTCACTACAATTCCAGTCTCACATAGATCTACCACGACAGCAAACCAAACACATAAACACACAAAAACATACTTGGAGGCTCTAAATAAAAATCTGCCTAAGCAGCAGAGACCTCCAAAGCAGACACCCAAGCAACCGCTACCCCAAAACAAAACACGTTCAACACATAGCTCACAAAGCCAGTGTGCCGAATAGTCACAGCCCTTAAGGCTAAACAACACACCTGATACACTTGTAATAGGTGACTCTATCATCAGACACACTGACTTCCCGCTCACCAGGCTGAACAAGGAGAAGGTCACGGTGAGCTGCCTATCGGGCGCTAGGATCCGCCACATAACACAAGCACTCAGGTCACTCCAAGGCAAGTACAAATATGACTCAGTCATTGTCCATGCTGGTGTGAATGACCTGAGACATACCTCCCTGGACTACATGAAAAGAGACATAGAGGAGCTCTCTGAGCATGTAGCCCAGGCCGGTATGACCCTGACCTTGAGTAGCATCTTACCCTCACCAAGAATGATACCACAGTATGAAGACAAGATTATCAATTTCAACAATTGGCTTAAGTATTGGTGTCATTCAAAGGAGATCAATGCCTGTCAGCCTGGGATGACATGCTCGACAAGCCACGATGCTTCGCTAGGGATGGCTTGCACCTGTCACCCCTGGGCTTTCGGATATTGACAAAGGCTCTTGCTACCCCCATAGTGCCTTTTTTAGGCAAGGCTCAAAAGACAAACCCACCTCCATAGGTATCACAAGGGATAAGAAACTAAGAGTAATGCTACTCAATGCCAGAAGTCTAAACCTCAAGATGCATGCACTCGAAACTCTCCTTAGCATGGAGAACATCGATATCTGCGCAGTAACATAAACCTGGTTCAAGGCTCTTGAGAGCACCCCAGCACTACCAGGTTATACCTCATACCATGCTTTTCGGGCCCAAAACTTGGACTGAACCACAAAAGGAGGGGAGTATCAATATTCGTCAAAGATACCCACACCTCCAGGTTGGTGGCACAGCACGAAGCATCAGAGACTATCCATGTGCAACTAACAGTGGGTAAAACTGCCTTCCAGTTTATAGCCTGCTACAGACCACCCTCCCAAACCCAGGAACCCCACTCGGCCTTCCTGAGAACACTGGAAAATATGAAGGTCTCTCCAAACACCATTATATTGGGTGACTTCAAATACCCAACCATAGACTGGGAGCATTACTCTAGCTCCAACACCCTAGCCCAAAGGTTCCTAGAATTTATAAACTCAAATGCTATGGAACAACTTGTTACCACTCCCACAAGAGGGGAAAACATACTGGACCTGATCATCACCAACATGGGGACTCTATGCTCCAGACCAGAAGTGTATCCCTCACTGGTAAGATCAGACCATAAACTAATCTCACTGCATAGTCGCATCCCAACCCCACCCCATGCCCAGAAAACCACAGTGAAAAACTTCTCTAAAGCAAATTTCACACTCCTCAAAACCGAGGTGGAATCCTTCAAAACCCCCGGGCCTGTGGATAATATGGCCCAGACCACAAAATCCTTTATAAACACATTCTATGAACACCTTCAGGAATGCATGGATCATGCAATCCCAAATAAAACCAAGAACCAATCCTCCAAAGGCAGACGTCCTGTCTGGTGGACCCCAGCCATAAACAAACTATACAATAGAAGGAGGAAGCTACTACATGACAGAGCAAAATCCCAAAAAGGGAAGGCATCTCTGATCAGTATTAGCAAAAACTACGGGCACTCATAAAATCGTCTAAGGCCAGCTTGAGAGAAAAATTGCACAGGACACTAAGGATAATCACAAGGCTTTCTTTAGTTATGTTAGGAACCTGGGTGGGAATTCCTAGATATGCTCAAAATTAGTCCAAAATGACAAAAAATACACCAAACCCACAGACATTGCCAACATCCTAGCTGACAGGTTCAGCGCAAACTTTTCCCCTCCCACCAAAGGGCTAATATCTATCCCAGCAGAGTGCTGCCCCCCTGACATCTCAGATGCTCAGTTAAGAGCTGCCCTCTCCAAAGCAAGAAACACAGCATCAATGGACCAGACGGTGTTGTGGGCTGCGTCCTACATGAACTTCAAGAAGAGCTAAACCCAAACCTAAAACTACTGTTCAATCTCAGCCTTACTACAGGATATGTACCCAAAGAGTGGCATACAGCAACAGTGGTCCCTCTCCACAAAGGTGGTGCCTCAATGGATCCTGGAAACTATCGCCCCATAAGTCTCACTAGCGTGGTCTGCAAAGCTATGGAAAGGATCATCATGGCCCTTATAAATAAAGATATTGGGGACCTACAAACACTGGATCCTACCCAGTTCAGCTTTTTAAGGGCAGATCCTGCCTCTTAAACCTGGTCGATTTCTTTGAAACAGTCACCAAGGCCATTGACAAGGGAAGGTGGTCCACACAGCCTACCTGGACCTCGCAAAAGCCTTCGATACAATACCCCACTCGGGCATTATAGATAAGCTCACCAGCTTAAATATAAACCCCTATGTCACTAGATGGGTTGCAAACTGGCTCAAGGACAGAACCCACATGGTTAGAATAGCTGGAGCCATGTCAGACTCCAAACCAGTTACAAGTGGCGTCCCACAAGGCTCAGTCTTGGGACCTCTCTTGTTCGGTATATATTTCTTGGAGGTACAGGCCAACATGGAAGGACTGTGGCTGACCAAGTTCGCAGATGACTGCAAACTGGGCGCCATAATAGACTCTCCAGCTGACACAAGCATCCTCCAAAAGGGCCTCATAGAAACAGACAACTGGTGCCAGAGCCATGGCCTCAAGCTAAACACCAAAAAGTGTATAGTCATCCCCTTTGGCAAAAACAAAGTGCCCACAAATTACCACATAGGTGGTAATCCATTAAGTACAGAAGAAGTAATTAGGGACCTGGGGACCCAAGTTGATAACAATCTCTCATTTGACAACCACGTGGCCAAAGTGGTTAGAAAAACATTTTATATAGCCCACCTAATCATGAAGGCCTTCACATCTAGATCGGGCCTGGTCATCGTGCCTCTTTACTCATCCCTCATCAGGCCCATAATTGAGTACAATGCCCCTTTTGGGATGTACCTTACCAGACACCTGCAGCAACTGGAAAGACCCCAAAAGTACCTCACCAAGAGGATCAAGGGCTCAAACAGATGCCGTATGCTGCCCGGTTAAAGAAACTCCAGCTCTACTCAGTGGCATACCGCCTGCTCAGAGGCGATCTGTGCCTGGCTTATAAAGCCATGTCCAACCCGAATTAATGGACATGCTGCACCTCAGAAAATCCAAATCCCATCGAGCTACGCTCGAGGACTTAAACCTCAGCACTGAAATAAATAGGACATGCTGGAGGGACAGATTCATAACCCAGAGGCTCCCTTCACTCTGGAATAAAATCCCAGTCCAGGTTAGGCAGAGTCCCTCATTGACTCTCTTCAAGAGGAATCTTGATGAGTGGATGGGAGATCATAGGTTTACCCTGGGTATCACTTCTGTGTCACTGTTAGACAAAGGCACAGTATACTAACCTCGAAAAAGGGCATAGAAAAATTAATTTAAAATGGGTGGCGAAAGCCATACACACTCTGGCTAGGCTTATAAATGCCCTAGGGCAGATAGCCTAGTATGAACCTATGAACTTTAATATCACAAGCCATCCTTCAGCTTCAACTTCTACTTATGCAACAGAGTTCTACTCCCATCTAGAAAAGTGCTTGGACCTGGCAGTCCCTACTAGAACCAAATGTATTGGGAAATTCAAATACTAACCACCTTGGTGGCTCACTAGCATAAATAAATTGTACAATCACAACCTTTTGTACCACCTGGAGTTAAGGAAGCATTGCAAATTATGAACCTGGTTTCAAGAAGGAATCCATGCTGACCATTATCAGTCAAGAACGATATATTAAAAAAAAATTGCAATGTCATCTTAAATGCCTTAAATCTTCATGCATTAAACATTTAATTAAACATTTAATTATATCACATTTTGACACTAATGCCTGAAGTCCAACATCTAAAGTATGATTTACCAGCCATGGTAAAACACTGCCCTTTATTCCTACCTTCAGAAAGCATGCCAGATGACTACATTTTTTTAGCCAAAACTTAGCCGTCACTTTCCATCTCTGTTCCTTTATCCCACACTCATTAAAAAATCCCCTACATATTATAAACATTACTTAGAACTTGCATAATAAAAGACAGTGGACAGTGGCTACAGTGATTGGACCTCCTGTAGTGCCCACCAATAAGTTATCATAAACTCTAAAAGTCTTAAATCTTAAAAATCTTATATCTGACGACCACCAGGGGTACATTCTCTCAAATCATATCACTGCTACTAAACAAATTAAAATATAAAAGGCATATAGATATGAATCACTAAGTGATTCACTAAGTGTATCCTGGCATCACGAGCCTACGGGAAATATGCACTGCTGCCCTGCATATGGACCTATGCCATCCAACCCCCAAAATAGGCTTTGTACTGAACACTCCTCTAAGCAGAGCCTTTAGCCTCACTCTACTGACCCCTTTCTCACCACTTATCCTTGGTTTCAATACCTTGACTTGTCCACAGTAACTGTACTTTAAATAAACTCATATTCTCAGTACACACACACACACACACACACACACACACACACACACACACATTGATTTCCGGGGGAGGCATGCGATATTCTCCATCACTACAACTTTCTATTTTGGTTCAATGTAATAAACTAAACTGCCACCACTAGCAGGTTAGGACCTGACAAGACATACATACCATATATAACTAAAAAAACACTTACTTGAATTTCATAATGTTGAGACCACTTTACTGAAACGTCATATTATCACCCAGAACATTGCATTGTCACTCGGGAAATTAACCACTGGGCCAAACTGAAGCAAATCAAACCCGTCCATGTGGGAGCTTTGCCCCCCCAACTAAATATACATACTCAAAAATTGTACTATATCGGAGAAAAGAGCAAAGTTTACCATGGTGGCCCAGTGGTTAGTTTCCTGGAGTGACATTGTGATGTTCCAGATGATCGAAATATGACATTTTGCTAAAGTGGTTTCGAAGTTATGAAGTTAGAGTAAGTGATTTTTCGATTATATAAAGTAGAGCCATGTATGATCCATATGTACATATATATATATATAAAATATATATATATATATATATATATATATATATATATATATATATATATATATATATATATATATATATATAGATCTAGGACGAATGCTCAATGACACGTTTCCACAAATCGGAAACGGCCAAGCACAGTTTCATGAAAGTGCTTTTTCACCGGAAAAGCACTTTTGTGAAATTCAAGTAAAAAAAAAAACACCTAACAACATTAAAAAAAAAACAAAACAACAGTAATCAAGTTTACGCAAGGGGGCAAGCCGCCCCCTACACACCCCACCCCCCCTACTTCTATATTCTCACTCCGAGATCGTACTAAAGTGGGGAAAAGGGAATATTCCCTTATCCCCACTGTGCCACGATCTCAGCAACAGACATTTCTCGTGTTTTTTTTTTTTTCTTTTAGTACAGCATCGCGAAAGTGCTTTTTTCAGTGAAAAAGCACTTTTGCGAAACTGTGCTCGGCCATTTCCAGTTCATTGAAATGTGTCATATATATATATATATATATATATATATATATATATATATATATATATGTATTATTATTATAGGTTATAGGTAAGTACTAGGCTAATTGAACCTTGTGGGCCATTTTAAGCCTAGCCAATTATCCCACATGAGAATCAAACTCTGCACCTTGTGTTTACCAGGTAAACACCTTAACCATTATGCCATCCTCCCACTAAGATTATATCACCCCAGATGGGACTCAAACCCACAATCCCTGGCATAGGAGGTCAATGCCTTATCCATTAGGCCACGGGTCTACCTGATAACATCGACACGCCAAAACACCGACAACGAAATAAATGACACGACAAAACTGAAATAAACCGAAAATTCAAAACCATGAAACTACACATGCCCGACAAACCACAATCCCGACAATCAGCAAAACAAATACCTTTCCCAAAAAACACACACACACAAAAACCTTACAAACCTACACTAAAACGTACATACACAACTATCTATGCACTAACCTTAACCCAAGCCATAAACCTAAGGTCCGTCACTATCGCACACTTACCTTACCCGCACCCTAACTCACTTAATCTGCCCCTAACCCTTAAGTCTATCACTATCGCACACTTACCTTACCTGCACCCTAACCCTAGCTCACTTAATCCACCCCTAACCCTCAAGTCCGTCACTATCGCACACTTACCTTACCCGCACCCTAACCCTAAATCACTTAACCCGCCCCTAAACCTAAAGTTCGTCACTATCACACACTTACCCACACCCTGACCCTAACATCTGTCCCTATCGCACACATACCTTAACATGTTGGTGTTCTCAGCGTTGGGATTCTCAACTGTCAGTCTTCTTCGTTGTCGATCTTCCGGTGTCGGTGTTCTCATCATCGGCATTTAGAACTTTTGGCATTTTCAGGTAGACCCATACATATATATATATGTATATATATATATATATATATATATATATATATATATATATATATATATATATATATATATATATATATATATATATATATATATATATATATATATATATATATATATATATATATATATATATATATATATATATATATATATATATATATATATATATATATATATATATATATATATATATATATATATATATATATATATATATATATATATATATATATATATATATATATATATATATATATATATATATATATATATATATATATATATATATATATATATATATATATATATATATATATATATATATATATATATATATATATATATATATATATATATATATATATATATATATATATATATATATATATATATATATATATATATATATATATATATATATATATATATATATATATATATATATATATATATATATATATATATATATATATATATATATATATATATATATATATATATATATATATATGTATATATATATATATATATATATATATATATATATATATATATATATATATATATATATATATATATATATATATATATATATATATATATATATATATATATATATATATATATATATATATATATATATATATATATATATATATATATATATATATATATATATATATATATATATATATATATATATATATATATATATATATATATATATATATATATATATATATATATATATATATATATATATATATATATATATATATATATATATATATATATATATATATATATATATATATATATATATATATATATATATATATATATATATATATATATATATATATATATATATATATATATATATATATATATATATATATACGTGTGTATATATATATATATATATATATATATATATAGATACATATATATATATATATATATATATATATATATATGTATATATATATATATATATATATATATATATATATAGATATATATATATATATATATAGATATATATTTTTTTGTTTGGAAAAAAAATGCCAAAATGGATAACAAACAACACACTACTACCAAAACTCCATGGACTATGGAAAGGAACAGGCAGGAACTATTCCGTTAGTACTTTCATTCCAGTTTAATAAACAGAACATCTTCAGAAACAAACTCAATAAGAACTCAGTAGTTTTAAATTACACTAGAGCCATTCACAATAAATATCAAGTGATGACATCACTTCCTAGTTATACCACTTTAATGCACATTTACTATTTTGTTGAGACCAGGAAGATTGTCTGTGTTTAAAAACAATTGCCATCTGAGTTCCTTCACCTCTAAGAAAGCATTAACATCACCCACAAAATCACTAACTCACTCTAAAATAATGAATTTAAAGTTTTAAACTTTGCACATGAAATACTATGTTTTACTAGAGCATTTTTTAAATCCTTGTTCTTAATAGCTAAATAATGCTCCCTAATGTGATCCGACAACTTTCTTTTAATTTTGCCAACATAATAAGAAAAATAAAAGTTGCAAAAACTTGAATACACCACATTTGTTGAACTGCAGTTAAAATAACTTTTAAAATTGACTATAAACTTGTGATGCAAAATGAAACTTTTACAGACATGTATATGTCTACATATATTACAATTTTCACATTTATACATACCATAATTATTCGAATTAATACTTGCACAAACATGAGAATATTTATTAGACTCCATAATAGTCCTAATATTCCTAGTCTTTTTATAACAAAACTTAGGACTATGACCCAAAATCAAAGATAATGCTGTTTCCTTGTATGATGTTCCACTTCTTATTGATAATCTCTTTCAGCATATACATATATTGACTAATAGGAAGAGGAAAACTTAACCTGAAGTCACTTAACTCATTAGACTTTTTGCTCATAAAGCCATATTTAAAAATGGGTAAAAAATTAGTATTTTTCAATGATATAACTTTGTTCATAATTTTATTAACTAAATCTTTAGGATAATTTCTTTACAAAAACAGTTCTTTAAGAAACCAACTTTCTTTAATAAAGATTGAGTCTTCACTAATAGTGTGTGATAGTCGAATGAATTGACCCTTTATAACATTAACCTTCATAAAGGACAGGTATTGTCTAGTGTAGGCTAAAAAATTATTTCTGTATGTCTTTTTACGAAAAAAATTTGACTGAAATTGACTATTTTCTTGGTCTAAAAATAGTTGTACATCAAGATATTGCACTGTCAAACCTACACCTCAAATAGTGAATTTCAAAAAATCAATACTGTTTGTGATCCCACTAAGAAAAACATCTAGTTCAATTTTGAAACCTTGCCACGCAAAAATATATCATCTTTATATCTTCTGTATAGTTTTACCGTGGCAAACCCATTTAACTTAGTCAGAACTTCTGCTTCCCATGGACTTAATATGATGTTCACATAAGCTGGGACCATCTTAAACCCCATAGCAACACCCTTCTGTTGATAATAAATATTTTCTATTAAACGTAAAAAAATTATTTTCTAAGAAATTTTCTTTCAACTCACATAATGTGTTGACTCTTTATCATTTAAAGTGTATTTATTTAAAAATTCTCTAACTAATTCAAGTCCATCAATATGGGTTATACTAGTATATAATTCCTCAATGTCCAGTGTAACTAAAAATTTATCAGAATTAGTAACCCAGTATTTAAAGAGTTCATGTAAAGAATCCAGGAATCTATTAAATAAAATGTAGTCTGTTGAACAATGGGGTTAAGTTCAGCATCCAAGAATTGTGAGATGTTCTCAGTTTTCATTTAGACAAAACTATAAGTCTGAATGGGGGATCTAAAGAGTCTTTATGCATTTTGGGGATGCCAATAAGAATTCCTAACGCTGGTTGTTCAACAATCATATAATTATATTCTTGTATGGAAATTTTATCTTGTAATAAATCAAGTAAACATACAGCTATTAACCTAAATTTTTTATGAACATCCAACAATGAAATATGTATGTAAAATTCTGTATATTGCAACAGCAACTCTATTTTAGAAATATAAATGTTCTCATCCATTATGATGACCCCTGTCCTCTTATCAGCTTTCATGACCCTAATATCAGTGTTATTTTTGAGGTCTTGGAGTAATTCAACTTCTTCTGTATTGAAATTGTACCATTTAAAAGTACTTTTTTGCGACAACATTTTTCTAATGTCATGATCACAAACTGCAAGAAACACATTCAAAGTATTATGCAATGTAGTATTATACTGACTTTTTTCTTTACTGTACATTTATCATTAAAACTTGGCAGTGACATATCATTTAAAATATATTTAAGATTCAATTTTCTCAAATATAATGTAAAATCTAGCAAAACATTAGTTAAATTTGCAAGTTGTTATGGTATAAAAGTGAATCCTTTCTTTAATTCATTCAGATGGCTCTCAGAAAAAAAAGCAGACAAAAATAGAACAGTCAGTATTAAAGTCCATTCTTAAATCACTAGCTAAATATATATGCATGTAAATGTGTGCATGTGTGTATATATATATATATATATATATATATATATATATATATATATATATATATCATACTTTAATGTACAAAAAACTTCTAAAACCAGACAAGAAGGAAAATAATGGTGTTTAGAGCTTTCATTCTTTATTAATGAAAATAATTTCATTAGAAAATTGTTGTAATGAGTCACAAACAGGTGTGGAGTTTAATAAATAGTGTTTTCAGTTCCACCCACTCTCCAACTGAAAACCAAAAACTTTCTGAATTAAAATGTAAAAGTAGAAAAAGTATGAATGAGTCATGGAAGTGTTAAAGTAATAAAAATTCTTGAAGCAATCAAGTGTATGTATCGACAACTTCAAACATAAACTAAAGTGAAGAAATAGGTAATGGTTTACAAGTTATCTTAGCCATCTTAAAACACATTTAATGTTAATAAACTCATTCAGCCCTGGCTGGGAGTCTGCATTAAGTAGCAGCTGTCACTTTAATTCTCACACTTCTAGCAAAGTGTCCATGTCACCAAAAAAACAAGTGTATCTGTTTTAACGCTAAGAATTTAAATTGAGCAAAACTTGGGTATGATAAGCTATGTTTATATAAAGCATTTTGATGGTCAACATTATGTATAGCTGTACAGTGCTCCTTAATATGGCTTGAAAGTTCTGGTGTAGATTTAAAAATATAGAAATTGCCGCAAGTTGCACACACCCCTGCATAAACAACATTTTAACTGTGATAGTTACAGAATCTTCAGAACTCAACCTTAAAATCAGAGTGCTGGAATACATAATGCAAACCCACATGTATATAGTCACAAACCACACATAAGCTGTAAGAGTTCATGCCTTTAGGTTTATCACTATTATACGAATGTTCCAATAGAAAGGACTTATCTGAGTGCTCAAAAGATGCTTACAAGGACTTTGTTTTTTTTATATGAAAAAGCAGGTGTAGGTCCGATAATAGTAGTGATATCCCTGCTATTCAAAATAATGTCCCAGTTCTGTAAAATAATGTTTCTTATCCCCTTGTGGTCCAAGCAAATGGGGAGTGGAAAGTTGAGGGTTCGGTCCAAACTGAGGTTCTGATTGGCTTTGAGGGGTGCTTGGTACCAGCCAGAATTCTGATTGCTTGTAGTTGGGGTTTGGGCCAAAGAAATGTTTTGGTTGGGTGTTTGTGGTAATCCATATTTAAGTATTGGTCGAAATTTTGACTGCTGTGATTCATTGATCTAAGTAAAAATGTTATTAATCAAAGCCATAAGGTATTGTCTATTAGCAAAAAGGAAACTTAAGAAGGGGCTTTCCTTGAGGAACCGGTCATCTTCACTTATAATACTGGAATCTCTATTCCTTGACTAAATTTGTTTCCAAAAGTTGCTTTAAATTACCACATTTCTTGAAAACAAATAGGGGAGCTTCTCCAATAACCTTAACTAATTCTGGGTTCCCTAAAATAATTTTCCAGTTTGCTGAAATGGCATTTTAATAACTTATCCCCAGATGGGTACTGGAACGCACAAACTATGCCACTGTAATATAAACTAATATATTTTGTTTTTTTCATTTTTAGATATCATGCCTAACCATTTTATTAGGCTGTGGTGAAATTTAGACCAATGACTGTTGACCACTTCCTGACCAATGGTTCGAAGGTTGTCCACTGGGTATCCTCTGTCTATAAACATGTCAGTGAGTTCAGAAACTTTCTCTAAAAACGCAGTATCATTACTGGTAATCCTGCTAATTCTAATGATTTTTCCATGGAAGACATAAAGTTTCATGACTTTGGGGTGATGGGTTCTAAAATGTAAATAGTTGTTAGTGAAAGTTTCCTTTCTGTGAGCACAACTCTTAAAAAAATGCTTTTCCATGCCCCCTGTGATATTAAGGTCCAAAAATGGACCCTTGTCCCTTTCCCACTCAAGGTAAAGTAAGCCAAGAAATACTTTGGTTAATGTTATTGGGAAATTGATTGAATAGCTCTTCACTGTCACTCCAAAGAAAAACAGATAATCAGCGTACCTCTTGTACATCTTAACATGTTTAAACAATGGTAGTTTAACCAAAATTGTACTTTGCCACTACCACATTACTATATTTGCAAATCCAGGGGCATCCTTTGCCCCCATCGCTACCCCTGTTTTCTGTTGGCAAATTCCATCTTCAAAAAGAAAAAAGTTATTACTGAGAACAGTTTCCATCAACATACAAATTATGTTGATGATAATGTTATCAAAGTGACAAAATTTACTCAGACACACTCCAACAAACTCTATACCCTCTTCCTGGCCAATATCTGTGTATAAAGACATAATATCCACAGTACCCATTATACATTCTTCACCTGTAAAATTAAATTCTTTAACCCAGCCCATAAACAACCATGAATCCTTCAGGTAGAATTCACTTTTTTGGACAATGAGATTCAAAATATTGTCAAGAAAATGAGAAATAGTTACAGCCTTATGGCAAGGGGGAGAAAATAATCAGCCTAAATGGTGGACAAGAAATGTCTTTGTGGGTTTGGGAGATTCCAAAAATTTTCCCCAACTCAGGTGTTCTACCATCAAAAAATTGTATACCTTAAAGTCAATGTACCCTTTATTAAATAGATCCAAGAGTAAATGGTCAACTTCACAAAAACACTTCCTAACAAAATCTTTACTTAATTTTGAATAATGTTCATTATTGGATAACTTTAACATTTGTTCACTCTAATTCCCCTGTTCCATAATCACAAGGCCACAAACCTTGTCAGCTTTCATGTACCTTAAATGTTTATATTTGCATATATTTGAAAGTGCTTGCTGTTCATTTAGACTTAAATTAAACAATTTGTTTTCAGGATTGCATTTTAACATCAAGTCAAAATAACTTCTACATGATTTTGTAAAAACATTCAAAGTATTATGCAAAGGAGGATTAAAGCAACTAGGCTTTCTAATAACTTGTTCTTCACTAGTATATTTAACCTCAGCCAACACAAATCCAAGATTCGGCTTTCTCACAAAAAGTTTAAAATTAACAATCAAGTATGTATAATGGACTCTCATTGTAGGTATAAATGTGAATCCTTTTGATAACACACTCATTTCATGAGCATTAAAAATGTGTAAGGACAGGTTTAAAATAGGACAAGCCAAAACAAATGGCCTCTTCCCCTTCCCCTCCCTCTTTTCTTTCCCCTTTTGTAACAGGGGTTCCTGGATGCAGTCTGATCTCTTTTATTGATTCTGTGATGAAAAAATGGGTAAGACTGCTGGAGAATGGTGGAAGCTAAAAAATCATTGACTGCTGAATCAACAGCCGGACTTGTATGAATGTTATTCATATAGTTGGTCATGCTAGACTGGTTTCCACTGTTTCATTAGCACCATTAAAGTCACCCATTTGGTTTAATTACTTCCTAAAGATACAGTCTTTAAATTAGATAAATTAGTCATGTTTATGGTGGCAGTGCTATAAGAATCAATAAAAAATGCTTGGTTGTTATGGTATGCCCTAGCTTCTCTATCAAGTTTCTTGGTCTTCTTGGAAATCAAGGTAGCGATATGACTTTCCACCTTAATAGAAACACTGTCATATAAGGACCTAAAACATGCAAAGGAATTATGTTTTAAAATAATGTTATTAAGCTGAAGAATTTCTTCTCTATTAGCCGGTATCTTGTGGCTATTATGCTTAATTAACATCTTCAGCACTTCCAGACCTGTTTTGCTATAGAAAGTCACCAAGTCCATGTAAATGGCATTGGAATAAACTATACCATTAGAAAATTTGTAAACAAATAAACCAAAAGGGACTTACTTCAGTTCAAGACATCTTTCCAAATAGAAATTGATGTATTCTAATGACTTAAGTTTAATAAGCTTTTTCTCTAAATCAAAAATGGACAACTTACAGTTAATATAGGGGATACCATTCCTCACCGTAGTAAAGATCTGTTCCACACCACTGCTGTTGGAAAATGGATTCTGCTCAGGACCTTGAAACATTTTGGTAAGAAAATCTAAATCCTGGTAATGATGGTCGGCCACCAAGGTTAAATCATCTGAAATTGGAGTTATTACCAGAAAGAAATACAAAATGCCCTGCAGTATCTTCCACGTCA
>NC_056734.1:1013692858-1013700358 GCF_019279795.1 Protopterus annectens | reverse complement strand
TAACAAACTTTACAACAAAAGGAAGAAACTGTTGCAAAAAAAGAGTAAAATCCCAAGATTGGAAAAACTCACTTGTCAGCCTCAGTAAGAAGCTGAGACCCCTCATAAAATCCTCCAAGGCTAGTTATCAGAACAAAATCACCACAGATTCTAAAGACAACCATAAGGCATTCTATAATTATGTCATAAATCTCCATGGCAACATTCCGATCTGCTCTGAGTTACAGCACAATGGCACTAAACATACAGAACCAGATGATATTGCCAACATCCTGGCAGATAGGTTCAGTGCAAATTTCACCCCCCTCTCACCCCCTAAAGGGCCCATCTTGATACCGGATGAATGCTAAGTCCCTGTAATCAAGGCCACACAGGTGAAAAACGCACTAACCAAAGCCAAGAATACAGCATCCTTGGGACCTGACAACATCCCAGGCTGTGTTCTGTATGAACTACAAAATGAACTGGCACCCCACCTTAGTACCATGTTCAATCATAGCCTCACTACAGGCTTTGTGCCTACTGAATGGCATGCAGCTACTGTGATTCCACTCCACAATGGGGGGATCCACCATGGACCCCAGGAACTACTGACCCATCAGTCGGGCGAGTCTGATCTGCAAGGCCATGGAACGTATCATTGTGGAACTTATAAACAAAGAATTAGGCAACCTGCAAACTTTGGACCCCACACAGTTTGGGTTTGTGAAAAGTAGATCATGTCTCCTAAACTTGATTGACTTCATTGAAGCAGTCATCAAAGCTGTGGACAAGCGTAAGGCAGTTTGCACAGCCTGCCTAGACCTCGCCAAGGCCTTCGACACCATCCCCCACTCTGGTATCATTGATAAACTCATGAAACTGGGCATAAACCACTATGTCATGCGATAGGTTGCCAACTGGCTCACTGACAGAACCCACATCGTGAAAGTAGCCAATTCCAAATCCGACTCCAGACCAGTGACAAGTAAAGTAGCACAGGGTTCAGTCCTGGGTCCCCTCCTGATCGGCATCTACTTCTGTGAAGTCCGGGCCAACACAGATTGCTTATGGCTAACAAAGTTCGCAGATGACTGCAAACTGGGAGCCATTATTGAATCCCCTAATGATGAGGACATTCTACAAAAGGGCCTCGCTGAGACAGATGCCTGGTGTCAAAGCTATGGCCTCAAGCTCAATGCTAAAAAATGCATAGTCATCCCCTTTGGGAAAAACCCTGTGCCAACGAACTACCAAATAGGCGGTCATCCACTCAACACTGAAATTGTGATATGAGACCTAGGGACACAGGTGGACAGTAGGCTCTCCTTTGATAACCACATTGCCACAGTAGTCAGGAAATCCTTCTTTGTGGCACACCTAATCACAAAAGGTTTTTCATCTAGAAAAAAAAGAGGTCATTGTCCCCCTCTACTCAGCCCTCATTAGACATATTATAGAGTACAATGCCCCATTTGGGATATACCTCACAAGACATTTGCCGTAACTGGAAAGACTGCAGAAATACCTCACAAAGAGGATCACTGGCCTCAGCCAGATGCCGTATCCAGACCATCTAAAGAATCTCCAGCACTACTCCGTCGCATAATGCATACTCAGAGGCGATCTCTGCCTAACATACAAAGCCATGTCAAACCCAGAGATGTTGGACATGCTACACTTAAAAAAAATCCCAATCCCTTTGGGCCAAATGCTCCAGGGACCTAAACCTTGTCACCACAATAAACAGAACTTGCTGGAGGGATAGGTTTCTGTCCCAGAGACTTCCCATAGTCTGGAACAAGCTGCCCATTCATGTCAAACAGAGCACCTCATTGGCCCTTTTTAAGAAAAAATCTGGACAACTGGATGGGAAATAGGAAATTTACCCTGGGGATCACCTCTGTGGCTTTGCTCGGCAAGGGCACACGAAAATAATTTTTTTTGGGTGGCTGAAGCCAGGGAATCTTTATGGCTAGGCTTATATAGGCCCTAGAGCTGTATATATATATATATATATATATATATATATATATATATATATATATATATGGGTTCTGGACATTTGCTCGAATGAGCAAATGACCGAAACCCAAACTGCCGGGTGTACTAAGGTGAAATTGCTTTTAACCAAAGAAGCACTTTCGCATAAGTATGCCTGTTGCAGAGGCTGTACTGCAGTGTGGGAAAGGGAAATTTCCCTTTTCCCTATTGTAGTGCAGTCTCGGAGGGAGAATATTAAAGTAAGGGAGGTGTGGGGGGTGCAGGGGGGGTCGAAGCCCCCCTGCTAAAATATAAATGTAGTGTTTTATTATTTTTTTTTTTTGTAACACGCTTTAACGAAAGTGCTTTTTTGATAAAAGCGCTTTTGTTAAAGTTTGTTCGGTTATTATGGATTCGGACGTTTGCTCATTTGAGCAAACGTCCTAGATGCATATAGATATATATATATATATATATATATATATATATATATATATATATATGTATATATATATAGATATATATATATATAAAGACACATATATATATAAAAGCACTTCCTTCTCTAAGGTGAACAAAAAACAGAGCTAAGCCAGTGTTGAGCGCATTCGTTCTTTAATGTAAAAAGAACTTCTCTTTTTACATTAAACAACGAAAGCGGTCATCACTGGCTTAGTTGTGTTTTTTGTTCACCTTGGAGAAGGAAGTGTTTTCTTTTATGTATTTTTTTCTTTGTCTTCGTTCCTACTTTTTCTTTAATATATATATATATATATATATATATATATATATATATATATACACACACACACATGTATATATATATATATATATATATATATATATATATTATATACATGTAAATATAGGTATCCAAATATATATAGATATATATATATATATATATATATATGTAATTATTTATATATAATTATGAATGTATATATATATGTGTGTGTGTGTGTGTGTGTGTGTGTGTGTGTGTATGTATATAGTTTCATAGTATAGTACTAGGCTATCTGCCCTGGGGCATTTGTAAGCCTAGCCATAGTGATGTGGCTTTTGCCACCCCATGAAATGGTACAAAAATGTACAGAATAAATCTAGAATACTGTGCCTCTGTCTAGTAGTGACACAATGAAGGTCCCCTTATATAATAGAATTAGTTTACTGTGCCCTTGTTTAGCAGTGACACAGATGTGACCTCTGGGGTAAACTTACGATCTCCCATCCACTCATCAAGATTTCTCTTGAAGAGAGTCAGTGAGGGCTCTGCCCTACGAACTGGGATCCTGTTCCAAAGCATGGGAAGCCTCTGGGTTATGAATCTATCCCTCCAGCATGTCCTATTCATACTTGTGCCAAGGTTTAAGTCTTTAGCTCTCATGGTCCTGATGGATTTGGATTTTTGAGGTGGAGCATGTCCATCAGATCCTGATTGGACATGGCCTTGTCGTCAGGCAGAGATCACCTCTGAGCAGGCGGTATGCTACTGAATAGAGCTGAAGTTTCTTTAGTCTGGCAGAATAAGACATATGTTGGAGACCCTTGATCCTTTTGGTGAGGTACTTTTGTGGTCTCTCCAGCTGTTGCAAATGCCGGGTGAGGTACATACCAAATGGGGCATTGTACTCAATCATGGGTCTGATGAGGGAGGAATATAGGGGTACAATGACATCCTTGGATCTGGATGTGAATCCCTTCATGATGAGGTGTGCAAGGTAGAATGTTTTTCTAACCACTTTGGCAGCGTGGGTGTCAAATGAGAGGTCGCTGTCTACTTGGGTCCCTAGGTCTCTGATTACTTTTTCCATACTCAGTGGGTTGCTGTCTATGTGATAATTTGTGGGTACTTTGTTTTTTTCAAAAGGGATGACTATACATTTTTTGGCATTTAGTTTAAGGCCGTTGTCCATTTCAGTGAGGCCTTTTTGTAGGATGTGTGTGTCTGCTGGTGTATCGACTATGGCGCCTAGTTTGCAGTCATCTGCGAACTTTGTCAGCCACAGCCCTCCCATGTTTGCTTTAACATCTGAGAAATAAATACCAAACAAGAGGGGTCCCAGGACAGATCCCTGTGGGACACCACTTGTGACTGGCTTTGAGTCTGACATTGCTCCAGCGATTTTAACTTTATGGGTTCTGTCCTTTAGCCAGTTTGCAACCCATCTAGTGACATAAGGGTTTACTTTTAAGCTGTTTAGCTTATCTATGATGCCTGAGTGGGGTATTGTGTGAAGGCCTTAGCCAAGTCCAGGTATGCTGTATGGACTGCTTTGCCCTCATCAATGGCTCTAGTGACTGTTTCAAAAAGTCAACCAGGTTTAAAAGGCAGGATCTGCCCTTTACAAAGCCGAACTGGGTGGGGTCAAGTGTCTGTAGGTCCCCTATGTCTCTGTTTATGAGTTCCATAATGATTCTTTCCATAGCTTTGCAGACCAGGCTAGTTAAGCTTATGGGGCGGTAGTTTCCAGGGTCTGTAGAGGCACCCCTTGTGGAGTGGGACCACTGTTGCTGTCGCCAGTGTTCAGGTACATATCCCAGTAAGGCTAAGGTTAAATAGCATTTTATGTGTGGATTTAGCTCCTCTTGGAGTTCATGTAACACGCACCCGGGATACCGTCAGGTCCCATTGATGCTGTGTTTTTGCTTTGTTTAGGGCAGTTCTCACTTGAACATCTGAGATGACAGCCAGATTACATTCAGCTGGGATAAGTATTTCTTCTTTTGGGGGTGAAGGAGGGGAGAAATTTGCACTGAACCTGTCAGCCAGAATGTTAGCAATATCTGTGGGTTCAGTGTATTTTTTTGTTGTTGTGAACCAACTCTGAGCATATCTGAGGGTTTCTGCCCAGGTTTCTAACATAGCTGAAGAAGGCTTTGTGGTTATCTTTAGTGTCCTTAGCGATTTTTCTCTCAAAGTTTACCTTGGATGTTTTTATGAGAGAATGTAGTTTTCTGCTAATGTTGATCAGAGATGTCTTCCCTTCATGGGATTTCGCTCTGACGTGCAGTAGCTTCCTTCTTTTGTTATACAATTTGTTTATGGCTGAGGTCCACCAGACAGGGCGCTTACATTTGGTGGAGAGGGACTTGGATTTGTTTGGGATTGCATGATCCATGCATTCTTGGAGATGTCCATAGAAAGCATTTGTGAAGGATTCGGCATTGTGGGATGTGGTATCCACTGGCACAGTGGGCTTAAAGGATACCATCTCAGTCTTAAGAAGAGTGAAGTCTGCTTTTGAGAAGTTTTTCACTGTGGTCTTTTGTGCTGGGGGTGGAGGTGGGATATGTATATCCAGGGTGATTAGTTTGTGGTCAGATCTCACTAGTGAGGGTATACTTCGGTGTGGAGCATTTTGTCCCCATGTTTGTGATGATCAGGTCTAGTATATTATCTCCTAGTGGGAGAGGTGACTAGTTGTTCCAGTGCATTTGAATTTATGAATTCCAGGAACCTTTGGGCTAGGGTATTAGGGCTAGAATATGTACCCAATCTATGTTTGGGTAGTTGAAGTCTCCCAGTATGATGGTATTTTGTGATACATTCATATCCTCCAATGTCTTCAGGAAGGCTGAGTGGGGTTCTTGAGATTGGGAGGGTGGTCTGTAACATGCTACCAGTTGTATAGCAGTTTTGCCTATGGTTAGTTGCACCTGTATGGTCTCTGATGCTTCATGTGTTGCTACTAACCTGGAGGTGTGGGTGTCCTTTATGAATATAGACACTCCCCTCCTTGTGGTTGACCGGGTTTTGGGGCTGAAACGCATGATCTGAGGTATAGCCTGGTAGCACTGGGGTGCTCTCAGGAGCCTTGAACCAGGTTTCAGTTACTGCACAGGCGTCAATGTTATCCATGCTGAGGAGTGCATCAATTGCCTGCATCTTGAGATTTAGACTTCTGGCGTTGAGCAGCATTACCCTTAGTTTTTCCATTTTGTTTTCTAAGGAGGTGGGTTTGTCTTTTGAGCCTTGCCTAAAAAGGCACTATGGGGTGGTAAGAGCCTTAGCCAATATCCGAAGCCCAGTGGTGACAGGTGTAAGCCATCCTTGGCAGCGTGGCTTGTCCAACATATCATCCCAGGCAGACAGACATTGGATCCCCTTAGAATGACACCAGTACTTGAGCCAATTGTTAAAGCTGATCATCTTGTCTTTGTATTGTGGTATCATTCTTGGTGAGGGCAAGATGCTGCTCAGGGTCAGGGTCATACCAGCCTGGGCTACATAATCGGAGAGCTCCTCTATGTCTCTTTTCATGTAGTCCAGGGAGGTACGTCTCAGTTCATTCACACCAGCATGGACAATGATGGAGTCATATTTGTACTTGCTTTGGAGTGACCTGAGTGCTTGTGTTATGTGGCGGATCCTAGCTCGATAGACAGCTCACAGTCACCTTCTCCTTGTTCAGCCTGGTCAGTGGGACATCAGTGTGTCTGACTATGGAGTCACCTATTACTAGTGTATCAGGCAAGGTGTTTGGCCTTAAGGGCTGCGATTGGTCGACACACTGATTTATTGAAGTATGTGTTTTGTTTTGAGGTGGTGGATTTTTGGATGTCTGCTTTGGGAGCCTTTGTTGTTTTGGTAATTTTTTTATTAGAGCCTCCGAGTATGTCTTTGTGTTTTTATGTGTTTGGTTTGCAGTTATGGTAGGTCTGTGTGGGACTGGGACTGTTGTGTGTGTGGTTGCCATCTCCTCCTGTCTGGTCATGCCAGCCCTGAGTTGAGAGAGTTCAGCCTCCAGTTTGGCTATATAGTTGCATCTCTCACATGTATTTGTGTTTGTTGGGAGGAGGAGAGGGTTGTCTGTGTACATGAGACAATTGTAGCATTGTCTCAAGATACCCAGATTGACCAGCTGAACTGGAGACGACGCCAGTAATCTACCACTCGACATGCTAGAACAGTAGGTAAGGGTGTGGTATACCTTTAAGGGAAGTGGATATTCACAGGGGTGGTAAGTAGATGTAGTTCTTTACTTGATGCGAGTGCTTACTTAGTAGAGAAGTATTGAGAACAAGTGCTAGGCTTATAATACAGTGAGTAGTCTGGTTATACTAAGAGTAGAGCTTCCTTAAGGGAAAATTTGAAGAGCAGACTTGGCGGAGCCAGAAGAAGTTTAACCTTGCTGCACTATGTAACCGGCACAACCCCGTGCAAGCAGCGGATTTTAAACAGTGAACTACAAAAGAGCTAGAAATGGTCCCAAACAACCAATTACTACAGCTTCTTGTGCTGAGGTCACTTCCCCCAAGGACAGGTAGGCTGCTCAAGGCTCCCCACTCCCACTGGTGAGCAAAGAAACTTCCTAAATTAGTTACACAGGCTAGCACACTTTAGTGGGCAGCCTCCACAGTTAAATTAAACAAACAAGCAAACATTCGATCAGATTCGACTAAAATGTAACTTTAAGTGCAGATTTTAAAATAATGCAGCAATCAGTTAAAAAACAGTTCAGGGTAGTTCAAGGTAAGCTACAGAAGCTATTTCAAGTGAAAAAAAGCAAAGATACTTAAATCCAGAAGGTAGTC
>NC_056734.1:1013685358-1013687858 GCF_019279795.1 Protopterus annectens | reverse complement strand
GACGGACCTTAGGGTTAGGGTTTGGGTTAAGGTTAGTGCATAGATAGTTGCGTATGTAAGGTTTAGTGTAGGTTTATAAGGTTTTTGGTGTGCTTGTGTTGTGTGTGTGTTTTTCAGGAAAGGTATTTGTTTTGTTGATTGTCGAGATTGTGGTTTGTCAGGCATGTGAAGTTTCGTGTTTTTGAACTTTCGGTTTTGTTGTGTCGGTTATTTCGTTGTCGGTGGTTTGACGTGTCGGTGTTATCAGGTAGACCCATATATATATATATATATATATATATATATATATATATATATATATATATATACACACACACACACATATATATATGTATAACACATAACCACCCCTCTCCTAATTCCTGTCCCCCAAATTACCATCACCTGACTAAATGCCACTATATTAGGTCAAAAATTAAAAGCTACGAAAAAATCATGAACAAATTTTTGAGACTCATAAACAACTTAAAAATTAATCTTATGAAGGATGGAGACATCCACCCCAACCCTGGCCCTTCCACAACAGTAGACCCAAGCATACCATCTAACAACCCAACGTGTACTACCCAGATTGATAGACTCCCAAACTCATTTATGGTCTGTCGTGTCAACATCAGAAGCCTAAATAACAAGATCCATAGCCCACATGGACTCTATTCTCTTCCCTGATATCCTCTGCCTCACAGAAACCTGGCTAAAACCAATACCCAAAGATAATGAAATAACTTCCCCACAGTACAATATCCTTAGACTGGACCGGATCTCTGGAAAAGGTGGTGGGGTAGCTGTACTATACAAGTCTACCCTAACAATAACAATTGACACCCAACAGCCACCCCAGTTTGGCAATGCAGAAATTCTCATCCCCAACTAATGTTAATCTTTCGGCTTTTCCCGGTTAGGGGTCGCCACAGCGGAACTCCGGTCCGCAAATGATTGGCAGCTGGTTTTTATGGTGTCGAGTTGCCAGCCAGACACCCAACCTTCAACGAAGGTACGCCCATTCAACGCATGTCTTTTGAACGCCCACTCGACCGTGGGGAGGACATGCAGACTCCACACAGAAGGCACTCCCAACCCAAGCCGAGAATCAAACGGGAGAACCTCTTGCTGTGAGGTAACAACGCTACTGCTGCACCACCATGGAAGTCTAATAATAAACAAAAATAAATGCAGATACATTGCCTGCTTTTATATTCTGCCCTGCAAGAATGATAATACTTTAGAAAATATCCTACATTGCTAGCTTCTAACTATCCCCAGGAAACCATTGTCTTGGGGGACTTTAACATTGATTGGAACACCTGTTCCTCTGAAACTCCCTCCACATATATAAACCTCCACGGGTTTACTCAGATCATTTCCACCCCCACTAGATTTAGCGTAAATAGAGTCAAAGATAGTATGCTTGATTGGATACTTATCAACAGCCACCCCCAAAAGTACAAGTCAGGTACACTACCCGATGATCTAAGTGATCACTGCCTTACCTGTATTATTAGGCTCAAAGCCAACATTCCCAACCAGCCCACCTTTAAAACTATAAGGAACATCAGTAACTTTAACCTTGACAACTTTCAAAACAAACTCAAAGCATGTAATTGGACTGTCTTGAAGCAACTCCCATTACAAGAAGCAGTTGAGTACTTCAATACCAGATTCCTGGCTATCCTTAACCACCATGCTCCAACCCATCTGTGTAAAAGATAAAGTTGTACCATGGCTATCTAATGAAACAAAAACAACAATTAGTCTAAGAAACAACTCCTGGGCCAGGTGGCATGCTACCAAAACCCCTATGGACCAAGTAAGATACAGGCAGCTAAGGAATCAGGCCAAAAAACTGTTGCAAAAGAGAGTAAAATCCCATGAGTGGTAGAGCTCCCTGGTCAGCCTCAGTAAGAAGCTGAGATCCCTTATAAGATCCTCCAAAGCTAGCTATGAAAACAAAATCAGCACTAATTCTAAGGACAACCACAAAGCATTCTATAGCTATGTCAAGAATCTCGATGGAAACAACCGGATCTGCTCTGATTTACAGCACAATGGCATGAAAATTACAGAACCAACTGATATTGCCAACATCTTGGCAGATAGGTTCAGTGCTAACTTTACCCCCCTACCCCCTAAAGGGCCCATATCTATACAGGAAGAATGCAGAGTCCCTGTAATCACAACTGCGCAGGTAAAAGCTGCACTCTCTAAAGCCAAAAACACAGCATCCATGGGATCAGACAACATCCCAGGCTGCGTTTTACACGAACTTCAGAACAAACTGGTTCCCCACTTAAGCATCATGTTCAATAATAGCCTCACATCAGGCTTTGTGCCCACTGAATGGTGCACAGCAACAGTTATCCCACTCCACAAAGGGGGAGCCACCACTGATCCCTGGAACTATCGACCTATTAGCCTGACGAGCCTGATCTGCAAGGTCATGGAACATATCATCATGGAATGCATAAGCAAAGACATTGGTAACCTCCAAACTCTGGATCCC
>NC_056734.1:1013537858-1013680358 GCF_019279795.1 Protopterus annectens | reverse complement strand
TGTTGAAGAAGGCAGGAGTGTGGCACTGAATCGAGAGAGTTGGCGACAGTTAACACGATACCCCAACCCCATGTAGAAAAATGGGAAAAAGGGGGCTGATGATATATACACACACACAAACATATATACATATATATATATATATATATATATATATATACACACACACACACACACACACACACACACACACACACACACACACACACACACACACACACACATATTTATAACTACGTATACACACACATACATATATATAACCACAAAACTTCTAAGACTTAGGAGGTAAAGAAATAAGCCAGACTGATTTTGAGCACTTTCGTTCTTTAATAATGACAAGAACTTCAAAAGAAAACTAAAAGTTAACAAAGTGGATGTACACTGTAATGCAGGTAATATTTAAAAAGGTTGAAAAAGGTTAACAGCCAATGATGAAACAGTAATTCAAAGTTTTAAAACACAATTATACAGTAGCCAATAAGGAAAACAGAAGTAGGTAAGGTAGGTGGGGTTTAACTATATCAGTACAGCACGCATTTAATGTTTAAATTCTCATTGATAGCTGAAGCAGCTTCGGCATTCAAAAGAAGCTGCCAATTAAGCCCACAAGTTTCAGAAAAGAGTCATTATCATGAAAAAATTAATTTATCATTTCCAAAACAATAAACTTAAAACAAGTAAAATGTTTGCAAATTGTACAGTGTTTGGCTAATTTATTACTTAGGTCTTTAAATCTGATGACCGCATTGTGCTCCTTAATGTGGTCAGAGAGCTTTCAGTAAGCTTTACCCAACTCTGCAGGAGATGCTATATTTGCCAACTCATCTGGTAAAATCTGGAATCTACTCCTACTACCATTACCAAGGAAACTTCACTACCCCTATTTAAAAGAGAACTAAAAAATACCTCACATCCCATTGGCTGTGCTCTTGTTCTAAACATGACTAACAACTTCCCTAATACATGTCTTGCTACCCAAATTGCTGTTTAGCCAAATATATATGCCTCATAGCATTTGAATGTCTAAGCATTGTGAATTATGAGATCTGATTGTATTCTATGTTGACATTTTCTGATATGTCTTTGCCAATCAGGTGTAAGTCTGCACATTGTGTATATTGATATCTGCCTGTATTCTATGTCTATATTTTTCTAAACATGTGTACCTGAGTTTATCACTCAGTGATGTATGTGCTCTTTTTTTTGGTATGTGGAGCTTTTCTCCCCTGGCCTCCGCTGAAAATGGACATATATGCAGTCGGACTATCCCGGTCACCAAATGTAAAATAAATAAATAAATACAGAAATGTTTGCAGGTATCGCAAATAGGTGAGTATACTACATTTCTGCTGTGACAAAATACCTGGAAAAGACAACATTAACATTACAGTGTTTGAAAGTAAAATCTTTGCATATGTGTATGTTCTTGCAGGTAACACATCCACTGAAAGAGAACATACCAGATGGTTTGTCTTTGTGGTTTCTAACCTCGATTAAAAATGGTAAGTCGTTTTTGTCAGAGGAGTGGAGCAGGGTTATAGTTCTTTTATATGTGAAACAAGAGTTGCTGTCAAGAATAGTACAAATGTCATTGTTACTGGAAGTGATGTCCCAGTTATTCTGTATGATGGTTCTGATGGGATTCATGTCCTTTCTAATAGGAAGGGGGAAGCTGAGATTTCTATTTGCTACAGAGTTTTGTTTGCTAACAGGATGAAACCCAAACTTAAGTATTGGTTTGTATTTAGTGGAGCGTGCCGAGCAGTGCTGATTTGAAGTGAAATGCGCTTCATGAGGTGCTTTGGGTAATTTCTTTGCAAAAAACAAGTTGCTTAAAAAGGAAGCTTCTTGAAGGTAGGTTTCATCTTCACTTACTATCTTACTATCCACTTACTAGGATAGCCTGATAAATTGTCCCCTCACAATGTTCATCTTCATGAAATGTGGATGCTGGCTTGTATGGTTTAAAAAATTATTTCTATAAGTCTTTTTGCAGTGCACATTGTTCAACGAATGTGCAGTGGAGTCCAGTGTAATTTCCATACCTAGAAAATAAACTGTAGTGCCAAACCTTGAAATTACAAAGTTTAAAAAAACAATGCTATGCTATCAGATAGTGTTTGTGCAAAAGAAAACTTCCTTTTTAAGCAATTAGTTTTTGCAAAGAAATTACCCAAAGCACCTCATGGATATAAATGTGTGTTGTAATACCACTAGTGCAGAAATATAAACAGCTATTTAAAAACTTAAGAAACGTTTGCTATTTTGGAAGGAACCTAGATGCTAGGTTATTCTCAGTGTTTTGGTCAGTCTTTTATTCATTTAAATCACATTTTGAGTGCTTTCATTCGTTATAAAGTTTTTGAACTTCATCAGAAAATAACATAAACTGTATCTAGGCATGTTATTTAACCGTGTGTGGCAAGTGGGCATGGGCTAAGGAGTTCCTTGATGCACACCCCAGGCATGCACCAATGCAGGAAATGCCACTGTTGCGATTTGTCGTTTTGGAATTTGTCATTCAAATCCCCCAAGGTACGTCTCACCACCCCAGAGGTGGTTATTTATATAAAAGGCTATTTCAACTGTAAGACCCCCAGCGTGGTTTACATTGCAGTATTCTCTCAATGTGAAGCCTACTACATTGGAAAAAACACAAGACTACTTAGGATCCAGATAAAAGAACATGTGGTAGCCATCAGGAAGCGAGACCATTACAACACACTAACCAGGCATAGTGGGACCTGCTTCCAGTTCTCTGGATTCCAATTTGCAGCAATTGAAAAAGTCACAGATCCCTTAGGATTACCAACCCCCTTTGGAACACAGACAACTTACTGTTAAAGAGTTAAAATAGCAGTACAGTTGCGAGCAGGCTCATCCCAGGACTAAATGAAAACCTGAGCATTTCCAGTGTTCTTAGATGGATTAAGTAACTCCCTAACCCATCCCCTGCTCGCCACACCAGTTAAATAATAAACCTAGGTTGATTTTATGTTAGTTATTTTCTGATAAAGTTCGACTGAAAACTTTACAAAGAACGAAACCACTCAAAATGTGATTTAAATGAATAAGAGACTGAACAAAACACCAAAAATAGCCTAGCATCTGTGTTTCTTCCAAAATAGCAAAGGTTTCTTACGTTTTTAAATAGTTGCTTATACTTTTGTGCTTGTGGCATTATGAAGTTTAAGAATATCTAGCAACGAAAATGGAAGGAATGATGCTATCAACAAAAACGGGCTCCAGCCATTATATATTAAGCCTGACTACACGAACTGGACAGGGGTGCCTCACCCAGGAGCTGACGAACCTGGCCATACACAGCATCCCAGAGAACCTCATCCAGGCCATCCGAATGTTAGGGGATTTTGTAGAAAAGGCACAGATCTTTTTGACGGACATTAATGCCTCACAAACACAGGCCACTAATCAGAACACAAATGTGGACCCCACTGACCAAGAAACTGTGAATCCCCAAGAACATCGCTATTCCTCAGTCATGAAACAACTTAAGGAACTATTAGCCCCTATCACACACAACCCCTTCCAAGAAATGGGGGCATTTTTCAACCTCTGTGGGACAACCACAAGATATGAGCAGGACATCAGAGAAACCTCCACAGGAGCCTGTAAACACCTCATCCATAAACTGGAAAAGTTAGTAACTCTATACAAAAGCATATAGTGTGACAACTACTACCTAGCAGCATGCATCTCTGAGGAAATAGTACCCCAAGAACCAAGGGTGTACAAATTCCCCAACAACGTAGAACAGAACAGGGTGACCAGTAAGTGGTCAGTGGCCTCAATTTTGATCTGATGGAGTAGATGGAACAGCAGCCATGAGTCCTTGAGGTAGAATTGGGGTTCTTGAACTACTGGGTTCAGGCTGGATTCCAGGAACTCCGAACTGTGCTCTGTTTTTGTACATTTGGAAGACACTGTATGTCTGAATGGGGGGGTCGGAGGTGTCCTTATGGATCTTGGGGGTCCTGAACATCCTCCCTAGTTGGAGGTTGTCTAATTTGATGAACTGGAATTTCAGCTGGGAAATGGCTCCCATCTTCTAGTAGTTTAAGGAGTGTAAGGTCATCTTCGACATGTTGTGTCAAATATACAATACTGGGCTGAAAGTGCTTGCTGCCCTGGTGGCCCACAACAGAACTAGAATGGTTAACCTCACAAAATAATTTAGGAAGCTTCACCTTGACATTTGAAGGCACTGAATTTCCACCATTTTGGCTACATTTGAACAGGATCCAAGCCAAGATTTCCTGCCATGTAGCCACCATGATTAAAAGGAAGAAATGGAAAATAGGGCGAGACCTCCAACAGTATTGCGACAAGGTAGCCTACTTTGGATTTGAATGACAAAATCACACCAGTGGCATTTCCTGCATTGGTGCATGCCAAGGGGTGCATCGAGGGTGTGTGCCTGCAGCCTCTTTTCAGATTCAAAAGTGGCTTTTTAGGGAGAGGTCTAGCAACTCACTGTCCCAACTAGACCACAGGAAGGGGCAGAGGGAGAGAGAATGGCCACCCACCAGAATATTAACCTAACAACTGAATTGTCCCAATGTTACCCATCCCCAGCCACTGGCTTGGTGTTCATCCTTTCTGACACTGAACTTGACCAGGGCACTATAACACTGCTTAGGAGAGGGATCAATTTCATACCAGCTCAAAGAGCCAAGCTAGCAGATACAATTATCAACACCAAATTGTATGCAAGGAAACTGAACCTTAAATTAATATTGGAGAACCTTGAGCAACACCTCAAGGCCAACTCTACAATCACCGATGGCAGCAGTGAGAGGGGGAACAACCCCAGAACCAGCACTCTCAGGGACTCAGATACATCATAAGTGGACTATGAAACTTGTATGTCAGTTAATTCCACTGCATTAAATTCTACTGCTTTAACTGCATCAGATGCTGTAAATGTATCTGATACACTTAGCAGAGGTACTAAAGATTTATTGGTATGTAAAAGTGTTCTTAATCCAAAATTAGACATTGTCTTACAAGCTTTTTCCACTGTGTGTGAGCAGGATATTATGAGCACCCTGAATCAGAAACCTCAACACAAATGGTTCAACCTTTCCCAAGATGAACGAGCTAACCTCAGCATAATCCAAACCTACCCCCAACTCCGGATCATGAAAGCTTATAAAGGCATGGGCACTGTCATCATGAACCATGAGGTTAACCTCAACAAGATGAAATCAGGGCTCAAAGCTGACTAATGCTGCGAGTTATTTACCACTGATAAGGTAAGGGCAGCCATCCAACAAATTGACCTTACACTCCTTAAGCTACTAGAAGAGGGAACCATTTCCCAGCTGGAATTCCAGTTCATCAGATTAGACAACCTCCAACTAGGGAGGATGTTCGGGACCCCCAAGATCCATAAGGACACCTCTGACCCCCCATTCAGACACATAGTTTCTTCCAAATGTACAAAAACAGAGCACAGTTCAGAGTTCCTGGAATCCATCCTGAACCAAGTAGTTCAGGAACCCCAATTCTACCTCAAGGACTCATGGCTACTATTCCACCTACTCCATCAGATCAAAATTGAGGCTACTGACCACTTACTGCTCACCCTAGACATAGCAGCCCTATATACCGGTATCCCTTACTGGGAAGGCATTGAACTGGTAAGCAACTACCTGCACAGGCACACCCGGTTCTCTGGTTTAAGAATCAAAATTATCAGGGAATTACTCTTAGTAGTGCTCAGCAGCAATTTCTTTGTATTTGAAAAAGAAATTCACCAGCAAAAACAAGGAGTAGCCACAGGGGCCAAACCACATAAGCGAACTTCATCCTTAGCGCATAAGAGGATGAGACCCTCACCCAACGGCAAGGATTCGAGAAAGTTAGTCTGTATATAAGCTTTATTGATGACATCCTATTTTTGTGGAAAGGCACCAGCTCAGACCTGGAAATTTTCCTTCAGGAGATTAAAGCCACCATCCGGTTCCTACAGTTCACAGTTTCAGGAAAATGAATCCAAGTCTAATTTCTAGATCTGGAATTAAATCTGTATCCCCAGTCCAAGACCTTCAAATTCACCCTCCATAGAAAGAGCATCTTCTGAAATAACTACCTTGATTATCACAGCACTCTCCTTCATGAAGCAGAACATCATGAAGGGGCAGTACATACAGCTAAGCAGAACTGTTAGTGAGGAAGATTCTTTCCACTTCGAATGCCAGCACCTCAAGAACTTCTTCCTGGAAAGGCACTACCCAGAGTATTTAGTCTCCAGAGTCATGTGAGTGGTAATTGCAAGGAGAGAAACCCTATACCCATCAATCCTTAAACAGAGATTCCATCCCAAAGCTCAGGCATGAGAAGACACCACCCCAAGGTTTCCTTTGCCCATCTCTCTAGACACCACCAGCGTAAAAGATATCCTTTTTAAAAACTGGGCACTCATAGAGGAGTACCCAGAGCTAGCCCCAATCCTTGGAAACCAGACAAAATTCTGCTAGAAAAAGAGCATATCCCCAAAGCTACTTCTGAATCAGAAAAGAGGTTTCAGGCACACACCCTCGATGCACCCCCAGGCATGCACTAATGCAAGAAATACCACTGGTGCGATTTTTGTCATTCAAACCACAAGGCACGTCTCACCACCCCACAGGTGGTTATTTATATAAAGACCATTTAAACTGTGAGACCCCCAACATAGTTTACATTGCAGTATGCTCTCAATGTGAAGCATACTACTTTGGGAAAACCACAATACTACTTATGATCTAGATAAAAGAACAGTACACACTAGCCAGACATAATAGGACCTGCTCCCAGTTCTCCGTATTCCAATTTGCAGCAACTGAAAAAGTCACAGATCCTCTAGGGATTACTGACACTTTTGGAACACAGACAACTTGCTGTTAGTTAAAGAGTTAAAATGGCAGATACAATTGCAAGCAAACCCACCCCCTGGACTAAATGAAAACCTGAGCATTTCCAGTGTCCTTAAATAGATTAGGTAACTCCCTAACCCATCCCCCACTCGCTACACCAATTAAACAATAAGCCTAGGTTCATGGATTAGGGAACTCCTTAACCCATCCACCTCTTGCAACACCAGTTAAATAATAAGCCTTGGTTCCTTTTATGTTATTTTCTGATTACGTTCGACTGAAAACTTTATAACGAATAAAAGCACTCAAATTGATTTAAATAAATAAAAGACTGACCAAAACACTGAGAACAGCCTAACATACATATTTGTATGTCTCTCGCTCTATATATATATATATATATATATATATATATATATATATATATATATAAATGGGTGTACTTCACTTGACCTAAAACTCATTTGACTGACACCCATTTGACCTAAATTTCATTTCACTGACTCCCATTTCACTGACAGCTTACAATGCTGAATTTCAACATACTAAATCTTAAACCATAGACAAGCACACTTAGAACACCAATAACTAACCCTTTCCACAACTTAAAAACTACTTACCCTCTTAACAGAAATGGGACAATGTACAACCAAACCAGGTGGGGGGCTATGCCCCCCCCCCAATTATATATAATAACTCCAGGATTGCACTACAGTGGGAAAATGGCATATACCTTTAACTTGCCTTACAGTACCCTGCATACTGCCACTACTGCTGGGAACACACAAAACATCTGCCAAATTACTTTAGATACTTAAAAAACGGTCACAGAACAAAGACAAGAAAGAACCTGCGTGATGGTCACTAAAACGAACTGTTATTTATTGAAGGGCTTTTCGTGTACTCAATGAGCACACTTCATCAGAAAACCATAAAAATACACAAGTTAGGATTATATATCAAACAGTCGAACTTTCAATTAAGCTTTCGAACAACACGCCTTTTTTTTTCTTAAAGCTACAGATATGTAAATAATTCAAGATGGCATATAATGCTTCACTATAAAAATATATGAATATATGTATATAAATTGACACTCAATAATTATTAACCTAAAAACAAGGATATTATATCCACATATATATGCATAAACTATGCATTAAATATCGATTTATACTCTCTATGCATATTAAAAATAATGTAACATAAATTATGCAGTTAAACCACCAGTGTACATAAATAATTGATACATACATATGTGTCTGCATAACCTATGGCTCCACAAAGTCAACAATTAGTATAACCCTTTAGAACCATGCACAAAACAGGGAAAAATATAAAAATTATAAACAAAATTATAAAATAAATACAACATTAGCGTTTCAAGCTCTTAAGTTTTAATACACTTGCAATTGAACAAGATTCGTTAAGCCCAGGAAAATTATAAGCATTAAGCTTAGTTTGCCATTCTAATTCCAATTCTTCTAACTGTAAACACAAGTTGGACCCCCTCTTTTATTTTGGTTAACTTGGTAGATAACTGCAAATCTAAAGCTATGGTCACTACACTTTAAAATGTGTTTGGCAAGTGCATTATCCATCTTCATTCTACTAATAGCGTATAGATGTTCATACATCCTTTCATGGAGTTTATGCTCCATTTTACCCACATAAAATGCAGGGCACCTTTGGCATTTAGCCACATAAACAACCATTCTAGTATTGCAGTTAAATTTAGCTTTAAATTTAATATGATGACCATTAACCATTAATGAATACAAGTTGTCCACAAATTTACAATAATTACAATCTTGGCATTTAAACATGCCAGTGATTTTAAGAGGTACCTTTTGTTGATGTTCAAGTAAATTTTTAAGATTATGGCCCCTCTTATATGTAACACTTGGGCCATCACCCAGTTTAACACAAATATTGTGGTTAGTACCAAATAATTCCCAGTTCTTCTTGATAATTTCAAAACACGAACGACTATATAAGTTGAATGTATTTATCAAGCTAGGGACCTTTTGTGTCTCAATTCCGTGCTCAACTATTGAAACGTTATCCATACCTTCTAAGCTATTTTCAACACACACACACACACACACACACACACACACATATATATAAACGAAAAAGCTCAAAGACTCATCTGTATTTTCATGCCACTGAGAAAAGCATGCATTACAGATTAAATCACATATTCTTAGTTTCCTGGTGCATATTTTTACAAATCATAAGTGCAGATGTTCTTCGTGTTTCACTGTTGCAGTCATCACACTTGGGTTATCTGCCTGCAGGTAGCCCTCAGTTGGCCCAAATGCCAGAGTCTTAGTATTTCTGCATCGGATGCTGTCACTTCTTCCATGACGTCAGGTCGTCAGGGGTATAAAACAGGCAGCCAATGCCATTACATCAGTCTTTCTTGCCGAGGAGGAGCCTGAAGCAGAAGCAGTTCACAAGTGCCGGTCGGCCGCTACCTGAAATTTTTGTTTTTGAGTTTATAATCCTGAAGTCTTCTAAAGCTAAGTACCCCATTGGGGATCCTTTTTTCTTGCTATAACTGATGTCAAAAAAGTTAACAATTGTCTTGCCTGTGGAAAGCAAATACCTCACAGAGATTTTCATTCTTACTGTGTCACCTGTTTAGGCCCAGACCACGACGTCCCTCGCTGTCGGTTTTGTGCCTTAACACCTGAACCATTAGTTGTTGGGCTGTCTTTGTCGCTAAATTCTTTCGCTCTCATTCTCCGTATTCCAAAATGGCTTTGATAAGCCATCTGACTACCGATCTTCAAAAAAAAAGTAAAGATAAAGACAGAGACAGACCGCATAGGTCCAAAACTGCAAACAACGCTTTCGTTAAGCTAGTCGCCAGTCCGCCAGTACTCAGTGAGGCGTCTTTGCAGCCCCTAATGTCCACTTCTATGGATTCACAGGCCTCTGCTGAGACCCATTCGGAGTCCGGTATGCTGCAAGATGCTTCTTCGACAATGGAACCTGTGGATGTCTCTACCTTGGATGGGTCTGGAGCCGCTGTGCAGGCACTGGCTTCTGAGGGTGTATTCTGTCCTACCGATGTTCAAATCAAACCGACTTCTTTTTTAGCCAAAACTACCAAGTTTCTTAGGCCCAGAGTACGCACTATGCCTAGAAAACCGATGACCAAACTGCATGCTCAAGCTTCCATGTCACCAAAACAAATGCTTAGAATGGCTGAAGACGTTATTACCCTAATTAGGGAAAGCCAGCCTTCCCCTGCTAAGAGACAAATAATCAAGTTTCCTTCTGACTCTATAGACCAGGAGTCTGATGACTGTAACCCTTCTGATTATCAAGACATGCCCTTATCAGCCTATGAGGATTCGGATGCAGAGGAATCTATTCCATCTGCCTCCCCTCCAGAGGATTTTTCTTTTGGTGAAACCTTGCATACTTTAAGAGAGCATTTCCACTGGGAATGCCAAGACTACCCTCAGTCCAAAAAGAGACTCAGAGAATTTTTAGAGTTGCCTCAGCACAGACCTCTAGCTATACCCCCTGTCCTGGATATTGTAGATGATGTTTTTATGGAATCCAGTTTTACTCCAGATACATTACCCCCGGCCCCTAGGAAACCTGGCAGGTACTACAGAGTACCGGATTCCCACAAATTTCTTTTCATGAATCCTACTGCTGATCCAGAGACCATTTCCCAGGGACCTAAAGGCATTAAGGCCACTACAGCCAAAAATCCTACCCCTTCGTACAGGGATTCCACAGCTTTAGACAGATGGGGTAAGAAGGTATATACCTCTGCAACTCTTACCATCACGGCATTGAATTGCTAGGTTCACATGTTGAAGTACCAGCAACATGTTATGGAACTAATTAAACAAAACATGGTATTATTTCCAGATTGTGCAGAAAATAAAGATTTACAGGAGCTAATGCATTCTGCAAACCAAGTTAGTAAGATTAGCTTGCAGTGTGGCTTTGATGCTCTAGAAGCATCTTGTAGGGCTGCAGTCACTGGTTGTGAATTGAGAAGGCATGCTTGGCTGAAGGAACAAACCATGCCAGATCATGTCAAATCCAAATTACTAGACACTCCTTTAAATAAGGATGGTTTGTCTGGCACCAAAGCAGAAGTTGTTCATAAAAAGATGGAAGAAAAAGCTAAATCTATGCAAACTGTTAAAGAATTCTTACAAGTGCAACCACCTAGATTCAGTAGGCATTTTCCTTCAAAAAACTGGTCCTTTCCAGCCCCTTCCAGGCCTTCCCAGACAAGACCCAGGGAATACATGCCACCCAGACTACAGTCTCAGGGTATGCAGAGATCTAAACAATGGCGTGCTCCCCCAAAAACAACAGGGAGTGATAAGCCACCCCCATGGAAAAAGTTCACAATGACTTTTCAGTTCTCCTTCCCAGCCCTGCCCAACTGCTTCTGCCCCTAGAAGAAAATTTGCCCTTCATGCAAAAAACTGGATGTCCATTACTCAGGACCGATGGGTTCTAAACATTGTATCACAGGGGTACAAATTCTACTTCAATTCACTGCCAACCCCAAGCAGGTTTCCAGACCTTCCTCCAAACCAGTGGGCAGAGGCTCAAAAGCAAGTACTTTCCCTGCTCAATATCAGAGCTATTCAACCTGTTCCAGTAGAACAAAGGGGTCAGGGTTTCTACTCCAGACTTTTCCTAGTTCCCGGAAAAGAGGGCTCTTGGTGCCCACTCCTGGATCTTTCAATTCTCAACACCTTTCTGCTGGTCCCAAAATTCAAGATGCTTACCCTGCAACAGCTTCTCCCTGTGCTAGCCAAGGATGCCTGGTTAGTCACTCTAGACTTAAAAGAAACTTATCTGCACATTCCGATAAGGGTGTCATGCAGGAAATATCTACATTTCAGGGCAGGCTCTATGCACTATCAGTTCTCTGCACTTCCCTTTGGCTTATCTACTGCGACCAGAGTATTTACAAAGTGCCTTGCTCCAGCCATTGCATACTGCAGGCAGAGAAATATCCAAATTTTCCCATACTTGGACAACTACCTGATTCAGGCAGACAGTCAGGAATTGCTACTTCAGCACATGGCATTTGTAAAAAGCATTCTCACTTTATTGGGGTACACCATCAATGAAAAGAAATCACAACTGGTACCTAGTCAAACAGTTGTATTCCTGGGAGCAAGCTTGGACACAACTTCCCAGATGGCATTTCTCACTTCAGAAAAACAGGTCTATCTGACAAACTACTTCAAACAAATGGCCACCAGAACCCAGCTATCTGCAAGAGAAATACTGCAAGCCCTATGGTTCATGGCCTCATGTATTCTGCTAATTCCATATGCAAGACTGCATATGAGGAAACGTCAGTGGTACAACATTCTCAGGACCTGGAAACAGTCATTCCTATCGTACCTTGTCTAAGGACAAAGTTCCTTTGGTGGGCAGAAGCATGCAACCACAACAAGGGACTGCATTTCACTCAACCCCTCGCTGCCCAAACCCTGACAACACATGCATCAGACTATGCATGGGGGGCTCACATGGCAGGCAAATGCATTCAGGGCCACTGGAGCCCAGGACAGAGTCCCCTGCACATCAGTCAAAAGAGATGCTATCTGTACAGAATGCTCTGACAGCTTTCAGATACCTAATCCTTCCAGGACAACTGCTGATCAAAACAGACAACACCCACAGTTATGTGGTACATAAACAAGCAGGGGGAACCCATTCTTACTCACTCTGCAGGTCAGCCATGGCCCTGTGGAACACAGCCTTGAGCAACCAAGTGCTTCTACAAACTCAATTTCTGCCAGGCAAACAAAATTCACTGGCGGACGACTTAAGCAGGAATCTCTTAGACCCACATGAGTGGAAATTGGAGCCAAACACCTTCAACCTTCTGATCCAAAGGTGGGAGACACCAGAGGTGGACCTCTTTGCCTCCCCTGAGAACCACCAGTTAAGCAAATGCTGCACCAGGAACCCTCGCAGCAGAGCCTGGAAGTTGGATGCCCTATCCTTTCAATGGGAAAACCTCTCATTCTATGCCTTTCCCCTCTGCCCCTTTTCTCAAGAGTACTACTCAGGATAAAACAGGACAGGCCAAGGGCAATTCTTATTGCCCCAGACTGGCCATGCCAGCACTGGTACCCACTCCTACGCAGCCTGAAAACTGTGCCACCCTGGCACCTACACCAGACTCCTACCCTGCTGTCTCACCAGGATGGGCAGATTTTGCATCCACAATTACAAACCCTAAACCTTGCAACCTGGCTTATCCCTTGAATACCCCACCAGCAACCCTCAGCAAACAGGTTCTGGATGTCATTCTTGAAGCCAGAAGGCCTACTACTAGGAAATCCTATGCTGAAAAGTGGAAAAGATATTGTTTTTGCAATCAGTTTAAAGGAATGGACACAGCAGTGCCCTCCTTACTGCTAATCCTGGATTACCTAGCAGAGCTACTCCACAGAGACCTATCCTTCTCCTCCATTAGGATTCATGCCTCCGCCATCTCAGCTCATTATAATACTGAGCCACCTCTGTTTTCTTACCCTTTCATCAAACAGTTCCTGAGAGGGGCTAACAACTTAAGACCCCCTAGGAGTGCACCCACCTGTGCCTGGGACCTTAACTTTGTACTGGAAAAGCTCACACTCCCCCCTTTTGAACCTGCTGCCTCAGCAGAGTTAAAATTCCTCTCTTGGAAAACAGCCTTGCTTTTAGCCATAACTTCAGCTAGAATAGTGTCTGAGTTACAGGCACGAATGACTGTGGAACCCTTCATTATTTTTCATGCTGACAGGGTTTCCCTCAGGACTAACCCATCCTTTATGCCTAAGGTGGTGTCCAGTGTGGCACTAAACCAATCCATCCATTTACCAACCTTCTTCCCTAACCCTCAGAATAAAGGGTAAAGGATCCTGCATTTCTTGGATGTGCACAGACAGCTCAGGTTCTACCTTGACAGGACTAAGCCTTTCAGAAAGTCTGACCAGCTGCTAGTCAGCTTTGCTACATTGGCAGAGGGTAAGGCCATTTCAAAACAAACTATTTCCAAATGGATAGCACACTGCATCCATTTCTGCTACAAGCACCATGGAAAACCTACCCCACTGGGTGTCAGAACACATTCCACTAGGGCTACTTCCACCTCTACAGCATTTCTCAGGGGAGTCCCTACCAGGGACATTCTGGAAGCTGCAACCTGGAGTTCTGTACACACCTTCACCAAGCATTACCACTTACCTATCTTTTCCAAATGCAGGTCTGGATGTGCTACAGCAGTGTTGCAAGGCCTACTAGCCAGCCCTAACACTCCTTAACTACCTCCACCCATCCTCAGCTTTGGGAATCAACCCAAGTGTGATGACTGCAACAGTGAAACACGAAGAACATAGTACAATTGTGTACACTTACCATAAATGTAGATGTTCAAGTGTATTCACTGTTGCAGTTCTGGTTTCCCTCCTGCCAGCCCCCTGGCTTTCTCTGTCTTCCTACCTCTCCTCTCTATGGCCATTCCTAAAGGCATTGGTATTTACTTTTTACTGGTGGTGTTCCCCACCATATACTAGCTCCCTATTTGGGGGCTCCGGACATTTTGGGCAAGAAAAACTGATGTAATGGCTTTGGCTGCCTGTTTTATGCCCCTGACTACCTGACGTCATGGAAGAAGCAACAGCATCCAATGCAGAAATACTAAGACTCTGGTATTTGGGCCGACTGAGGGCTACCTGCAGGCAGATAACCCATGTGTGATGACTGAAGCAGTGAATACACTCAAACATATCTACATTTATGGTAAGTGTACACAACTGTACTTTTTCATATCTGTTAAATTATGACTCTGAAAACAGTGGTAAGTTTATTCTCAAATATCAAAGGGTCTTACAACAAAAGTCCCCAAATCTATCCAAAGCATTTGTATATGATTTCATTTTTCATGCGAGACAAATAGACAATCTTTCTTATATCATATATGCTTAAAGAATGGAGAAGATATCCTAAAAAAATTTGCTTTGTTTTACTTAAAATTTATGAAGAAACAAGTGACAAAATTAAATATCATTATGTAATTGTCATAATAATAATGATAAAATACTATAACAAATAATAATAATGCACAGAAATGCACTTAATTATATTACTTTCCCTAGGCTGTCAGTTTAAGTTACTGAAGGTTTGGGATAGATATTTGGCAGGAGTACACTGTTAGGTAGACATTTTCTACTGAAGTATTTGTGATAAAATGTAAAGAACTGGCAATCTTCAGAGTATTTGTTGTTTGATGAATAGCACCTGCAGGAATACAGTCTTCCTCTTCCACCTCCCCGAATCTGCAACTGCCAGAAACTTTTTACATTTATTGGCTCTACTGCAAGATCACAGTTGTGCAAAGCGAGCTGTTTTATTTCTCTCTTTTCTCTTTTTCACATTGTTGTGTAAAGTATGTGGAGGTAAAAGGGAGAATGAGGTTAAGACTTCCTCTGAAAAAAATTAGCATTCTGGAGGTTTTGTTTTACAGCAAATTAGATTGCTGTTGAAAGGTTATGCTTTTTATGGATTCATGGTTGATCCATAACTTTTAGATCGTATGTCAGTTTGTTTGTGTCTTTCGGCTTTTCCCGGTTAGGGGTCGCCACAGTGGAACTCTGGTCCACTAATGATTGGCAGTTGATTTTTACATACCGGCTTGCCAAGCCTGATGCACAACCTTCAACGAAGGTACGCCTATTCACGCATGTCTCCACGCAGAAGACGCTCTAGCTGAGAATCGAACCAGACAGCATCTTACTGTGAGGCGACAACGCTACCGCAGCACCACCACCTTGGGTTTAGATTGTATGTCAGTGATTTGTAATATAACTAGTACATAATACACGTCATTGTTCTTACGTATTGGTAACATTAACAAAGGGAACAAATAAGTTCTGTTCTCCTTAGTTTTCACTAGTGAGAGAAAATACTGCTATACATCTTATGCTGAAGAAGCATAGTGGGATGGGGTTGATCTCAATGGCAGGACCACATACCATTGTTTTCATCAGTGATGGCGAACCTATGACGCACATGTCTAGGGTGACACACCAGCATTCAGAAACATCTGAGTTACCAAGGAAGCTGAATGAACAAAAATACTGGAAATATGTGACCCTGCACTTATCTATTAAAACACAGTAACAAAAAAAGTAATTAACTGATGTTAGTGATCAAATCAAATGCAGTGCATTCCATATTTTTTCAGTTCAATTCAAAATTACTGTTAAAAGTAGGGTGATTTTTGGTGTAATATTTTAAGCGTAATCATCAGTGCGCAAATCATTTTCTCTATTGTAAATCACTGATTTTTCTTTTACTTTTATAATACATAGCAGCACACATGATTGGACTGTATTTTTTTAAATAAATGAATATGTAAGGAATTGTTTCCTTTTTGTTGGTTGGGGGGTGAAACCCAAAAGGTTCACCATCACTGGTTTAGACCTAAAAAGTCTTTATAGATGATCTGTGGTTTTAGGAATTCATGTCCTGTCTGAGAGGCAACACGGCTTTGTTATTTAATTTTTTTTTTTGGCTGGTCATTTTATTCTTTTATCTGTTTAAAACAGTTTACATTGGCATTGAGTGTTTGTGTTGTAAAGTATTCTGCAGATTTTTCTTATACAGTGTTTTGTAAACAAACTTATTTAAAAGTTGAAGAAAGGCATACTTCTCAACTGTCCCTGATTTTGACTCAGATTTTACCAGTTTCTCTCAAAACCAGTGACTTTTGGGAAAAGGAGGCAAATTACACTTTATAAATAATGATAATAAACAGAGTTATAGACTTCTTTTACTTCAGAAAATGCATGCTAATTCATAGTCTCTTATCCTGTCAATATCTCAAATTAACAGTATTAATATTTTAAAAGTGTCTCTCATTATTTCTTGATTTGTCCGAATCTGTTGAAATTTGTACCTAATTAATTGAAAACTACAACGATCCATCTCCCCCAAAACTAGATATTATCATAAAATAATAAGTGCTGAAACTAATAATCACTGTACAGTTTAGTCTGATGAGGGATGGAGACATCCACCCTAACCCTGGACCCACCCTACCCACAAGCTCCCAGCCCACTACCACCTTCAACATATGGCCAAGTTCAAGGTCCCCTAACTCTCTCCTGACCTGTCACCTAAACATCAGAAGTATTAACAATAAGGTCCATAATCATCATGCCCTTCTAGGCACCTACTCATCTGATGTGCTATGTCTTACAGAAACCTGGCTAAAACCAGGAACTAAAAATGATGAGGGTTATCCCAATAGGGTACAACATACTTAGACTAGACCGTTACACCAGGAAAGGTGGAGGAGTAGCAGTTCTGTTTAAAAACACAATGGATGTCACACTAGCCCCAGAACAACCCCCTTGTTCAGTAACGCAGAAGCCCTAGTTAGCAAACTACAGCTTAACAAAAGTAAATCTATATTCATTGCCTGCATTTATATCACCCCAGGCAACAATACAAATACCCTAGAAGACTTCCTCCAATGGCTTTTCAGCACATACCCCCAAAACACTATGGTGTTAGGAGACGTTAATATTGACTGGAACAGTTGTTCCTCTGCATCTCCTACCACTCATATAAACCTTCATGGCTATACCCAACGTGTATCCTCACCCACCAGAATAAACAAATCCAACTACAAAGGCAGTATCCTGGACTGGATTCTTATCAACAATCACCCAGACCTGTATAACACGGGTATCCTCCCAGATGATATAAGTGAGCACCTACTCACTTACATCATTAAGCATAAAGTAGATAACCACCACCAAGTTCTATATAAATCTATCAGAAACAACAAGAACTTTAACTCCACTGACTTTCAGAATGAACTCAGAGCATGCAATTGGGCCATACTTAAAGAACCTCCACTAGATGATGCTGTAGACTATTTTAATTCTAAATTCCTCTCCATTCTAGATTCCCACGCTCCTATCCGCACCCTCAGAGCCAAAACTAAGACTGCCCCCTGGCTATCTAAAGTAACCAAAACCAAAATCATTGCAAGAAATAAAGCATGGGACAATTGGCACACCTCCAAAGACCCAGTTGACCATGTTAAATTCCGACAACTAAGGAATGATACCAAGAAAGCCATATTGCTAGACAGAAAAAGCTTCTATCAACACCTTCAGCAAAAACACCAGAACAAACCTCAAATATTTGGGCAGGCATAAACAAACTGCTCCACCCTGGCCAAGCCTCCACCCCCACCCCATCAACCTGCGACCTTAAAACTACAGAGGAAACTGCTAACATCATTAACAATTTTTTTACCCAAACCATCCAATCACTACCTAGCCAGCTACCCCCACCAACTCCTTTCAAAACTCCTCCACAACCACTACCCCACTCCCTTTTGCCTTCCAACCTGTATCTACATTGAACATCCAATCTCTAATTAACACACTAAAGCCCACTACCCTGGCAGCTGATCTTCTCCCACCAGAATATTTACAAAAAGGGCAGATGCCATTGCATACCCTGTCTTGATCATAATAAACCGCACCTTGACTGAAGCCATTATCCCCTGTCTCTCTGGAAGGTTTCCCATGTCATTCCCCTTCATAAAGAAGGGAATTCTTTAGACCTCTCTAACTTCCGACCAGCAGCCATTCTATCACCACTGGCCAAAATTATGGAAAAGTGCATCCACAACCAATTAATGCACTATCTCAACCAAAATAAACTACTGGCCATCTCTCAGCATGGTTTTAGGCCACACCACAGCACCACATCAGCCCTCCTATCCTTCTCTAACTCTATCAACATCAACCGAAACAATAACAAACTTACCTCAGCTCTCTTCCTATATCTCTCTAAGGCCTTTGATATGGTCATTCACCAACTGCTTCTCCGCACCTTGAAGGAACTGTCACTAAATAGTAGCTCTATTAAATGGTTCCAATCTTACCTGTCTGATAGACAACAAGCAGTTTTATGGCAGAATACCTATCCACATGTCTACCCATTACTCTAGGAGTCCCCCAAGGCTCCATACTAGGATCACTACTCTTCTCAGTCTTTATCAATGACCTACCCACCATCACTCTCAAGGCCACCTGCATCCAATACGTGGACGACTCTTCTTTAACATGTACCGCCTCCTCCTCAATTGAGCTTATGACCCTAACCCAGAATACTTTCAATGATGTAGAAAATGGTTTGCAAACCGTCAGCTTCTATTAAACCCCAACAAAACTAAACTGCTCATCCCCCCCCCCCCCACACCTGCAAATCCTCCTCACCATTCTTTACTATAAGTTCCAACAATTATTTATTTATTTTATTTTACATTTGTTGACCGGGAATGTCTGACTGAGCCAAAGCCCTTTTTTCAGCAGAGGCCCAGGGAGAAAAGTTTTAAGTACATACATAACATTAGTCATTATTTCAGATATTATACAAGTGGTATAAGGCAAATCAGCTAGCAGACTTCAAGAGCATTTTTGAGAGTACACAGATTACGTTTTGTCATCATACAAATATTTTAAAAGTAAAGAAAAGTTAAAAACAGCTAGATTACAGCCATAACATTTTTTAAAGGAGTAGTTAGTATAAAAAAGCAATATAGAAGTAAAAAAATGAAAAAAAGAAAGAAAATTTGTTTTTCGATTAATCAACAGGATACAGTACAAGTAAAAGAGAGAGGAATACATTATTTAGGGAAGTGAAATAGAGAGTTTTCAAAGAGGGTTTGAGCATTGACAGATCCATGTCACTATTATATCCCCAGATACTCACACAAAACTACTGGGCTGGGTGTCACAGTCAATAACGTCCTAAAATATGATATCCATGTCAATCAAACCATCAAATCTGTCAACAAAAAACTGGGCTCCCTATACAGGATCAAACCCTTCCTCACTCCTTTTGCAAGAACCACTATCACTCTGTCCCACCTACTATCTACCCTCCTCTATACCTCCCACCTCTTCACTAACCTGAACCAAGCCACCCTTATCAAACTTGCTAGTTGTTATAACCATATTGCTAGATTTGCTACAGGTGCTACCGCTAGGACTCACCATTGTATCAACCTAACTCAACTAGGACGGCTGGAGTGTCCCAGTCTTCTCCGATAACCAACTTATAATAACCCACAAAATACTATATCAGCCCAAAAAAACACCAGCACTAAATAAGATCATCAAACCATACAGCAACCTGAGGTCACTACGCTCTGCTGACAAACTGCTGGTACAAACATCTAAGAGCATAAATGTGGCTGGGAACTCTCTATTCGCCAACTCAGTAGGCAAAACTTGGAATATACTACCTGCCAAACTTACTCACCAGTCCTCCTTAACCCAGTTCAAAAAAATTCTCAAACTACACTTCCAACAGCATTGGCAGTGTCCCTGCTTAAACCCTGACTAATCACCACCCGCTGTTCCTGCAAACTCTCCCTAAGCATTTCAATCATATACTCTAATAAGTGTATGAATTCTTGAAGGGACTTAGCCCATAACTGCGTGTATTATTGTCTGAAATTGAAGCCGCATGATTTTGATGTTGTCTACTATGTTTTATCTTTGTTTGTAACCCTACTAAAAACTGCATATTATACTTATCTCGAAATGTTTCTATTGTTCCTAATGTATTTGTATTCTGCTTTCTGGAGCTTTTCTCCTTGGGCCTCCTCTAAAAATGGACATATATCCAGTCGGACTTTCCCGGTAAACAAATGTAAAATAAATAAACTACACAGTGTTTCAACCAGCACCCTTTTTCAAAATATCTATAACCCTAACATCTTGCTCTGGGTACTAACTTCCGTCCTCACCTTTATTATCTGTTATTAAATGTGTGATTTGCTGCAAGACACATAATAAAAGTTATTAAACATCATCCTATATTAAAACAAGAGATTTTTTATTCTCAGAAAATGCACGCTAATACAAATCGTAATTTTTACAACTGTCTAACTGTATAATAAAAATAGAATATGTCAGTGATCTGGGGCTTTGTTCCTTATGCATTTAGTCTTATTACAACCATGTCCTGAGTGCAAAAAGAAATATGCCATACGCTCGTGTGTGTGTGTACGTCCCATGCTCTGATTACCCGATACGACAGATCAAAAATTGGTGTTAAATCATGGCAGTCTTATGCAAACCTTCAACGGCGGTAATGTAAATACAATCTAACAGCCAAATACTCATTACAGCATTAGTTAATCGCAAGATGGGGTCACCAATTTCTTCTTCTTCTTTCGGTTGCTCCCATTAGGGGTCACCACAGCAGATCAACTGTTTCCATTTCTTCCTGTCCTCTGCATCTTGCTCTGTCACACCAACCACCTGCATGTCCTGTCTCACCACATCCATAAACCTTATCTTAGGCCTCCCTGTTTTCCTGTTACCTGGCAGCTTCATCCTTAGCATCTTTTTCTCAATATACTCTGCATCCCTCCTCAGCACATGTTCAAACCAACGTAATCTTGCCTCTCTGGCTTTGTCTCCAAACCTTCCAACTTGGGCTGAGCCTCTAATATACTTATTCCTAATCCTGTCCTTCCTCGTCACACCCAGTGCAAATTTTAACATCTTTAACTCTGCCACGTCAAGCTCTGACTCCTGCCTTTTTGTCAATGCCACTGTCTCCAACCCATATAACATAGCTGGTCTCAGTACCCTCTTGTAGACCTTCCCTTTCACTCTTACTGGTACTCGTCTATCACAAATCACTCCTGGCACTCTTCTCCACCCACTCCATCCTGCCTGTACTCTCTTCTTCACCTCTCTTCCACACTCACCATTACTCTGAACTGTTGATCCCAAGTACTTAAACTCATCCACCTTCACCACCTCTACTCCCTGCATCCTCACCATTCCTCTATCCTCCCTCTCATTCACACACATGTATTCTGTCTTAGTCCTGCTGACCTTCATTCCTCTTCTCTCTAGAGCATATCTCCACCTCTCCAGGGTCTCCTCCACCTGGTCCCTACTCTCACTACAGATCACAATGTCATCTGCAAACATCATAGTCCACGGGGACTCCTGTCTGATCTCGTCTGTCAACCTGTCCATCACCATTGCAAATAAGAAAGGGCTCAGAACTGATCCTTGATGTAATCCCACCTCCACGTTAAACGCATCCGTCACTCCCACCGCAGACCTCACAGCTGTCACACTACCCTCGTACATATCCTGTACCACTCTTACATACTTCTCTGACACTCCCGCCTTCCTCATACAATACCACAACTCCTCTCTAGGCACCCTGTCATATGCTTTCTCTAAATCCACAAAGACACAATGCAACTCCTTCTGTCCTTCTCTGTACTTCTCCATCAACACTCTCAGAGCAAACATCGCATCTGTAGTGCTCTTTCCTGGCATGAAACCATACTGCTGATCACTAATCATCACCTCCCTTCTTAACCTAGCTTCCACTACTCTTTCCCATAACTTCATGCTGTGGCTTATCAGTTTAATCCATCTGTAGTTACTACAGCTCTGCACATCACCCTTATTCTTAAAAATCGGTACCAAAACACTTTTTCTCCATTCCTCAGGCATCCTCTCACTTTCCAAGATTTCATTAAACAATCTAGTTAAAAACTCCACTGCCATTTCACCTAAACACCTCAATGCTTCCACAGGTATGTCATCTGGACCAACAGCCTTTCCGTTCTTCATCGTCTTCATAGCTATCCTTACTTCCTCCTTGCTAATCTACTGCACTTCATGATTCAATATCTGCACATCATCCAACCTTCTCTCCCTCTCATTCTCTTCATTCATCAACCCCTCAAAGTACTCTTTCCATCTGCTCAACACACTCTCCTCGCTTGTGAGTATGTTTCCCTTATTATCCTTTATCACCCTTACCTGCTGCACATCTTTACTAGCTCGGTCCCTCTGTCTAGCCAATCGGTACAGGTTCTTTTCTCCCTCCTTAGTGTCCAATCTTTTATACATTCTCATTCTTCATCGTCTTCATAGCTATCCTTACTTCCTCCTTGCTAATCTACTGCACTTCATGATTCACTATCTGCACATCATCCAACCTTCTCTCCCTGTCATTCTCTTCATTCATCAACCCCTCAAAGTACTCTTTCCATCTGCTCAACACACTCTCCTCGCTTGTGAGTACGTTTCCCTTATTATCCTTTATCACCCTTACCTGCTGCACATCTTTACTAGCTCGGTCCCTCTGTCTAGCCAATCGGTACAGGTTCTTTTCTCCCTCCTTAGTGTCCAATCTTTTATACAACTCTTCATATGCCTTATCCTTAGCCTTCTCCACGTCTCTCTTTGCCATGCACCTCATCTCCTTATACTCTTGTCTACTTTCTTCATCTCTTTGACAATCCCGCTTCTTCTTTGCCAACCTCTTTCTCTGTATACTCTCCTGTACTTCTTCATTCCACCACCAAGTCTCCTTGTCCTCCTTCCTCTTTCCAGATGTCACACCAAGCACCTTTCTAGCCATCTCTCTTACTAGCTCTGCTGTAGTTACCCAGCTATTCAGTAACTCTTCACTGCCACACAGTGCCTGTCTTAACTCTTCCCTGAACATCACCTCACAATTACCCTTTTTCAATTTCCACCATTTGATCCTTGGTGCTGCCCTCACACTCTTCTTGATCACCAATGTCATCCTACAAACCACCATCCTATGCTGCCTAACTACACTTTCCCCTGCCACCACTTTACAGTCTCCAATCTCCTTCAAAGTGGCCCATCAACATAAGATATAATCCACCTGTGTGCATCTTCCTCCACTCTTGTATGTCACCCTATGCTCCTCCCTCTTGTTAAAATACGTATTCATCACAGCCATGTCCATCCTTTTCGCAAAATCCACTACCATCTGACCTTCTGCATTCCTTTGCTTAACACCATACCTACCCATCACTTCCTCATCCCCTCTGTTCCCTTCACCAACATTCCCATTGAAATCTGCTCCAATCACCAGTCTCTCACCCTTGGGTACAGTCATCACCACTTCATCCAACTCACTCCAAAATTTTTCTTTCTCATCCATCGCACACCCAACTTGTGGAGCATATGCACTAACAACATTCATCATTACACCATCAATTTCCAGCTTCATAAACATCACTCTATCCAACATTCTTTTCACCTCCATAACACTCTTAGCATACTGTTCCTTCAGGATAATGCCTACGCCATTTTTCCTCCCATCCACACCATGATAAAACAATTTGAAACCACCTCCGATACACCTAGCCTTGCTCCCCTCCCATCTGGTCTCTTGCACACACAATATACCAACCATCCTTCGGTCCATCATATCAGCTAGCTCTCTCCCTATATCAGTCATACTGCCAACATTCAAAGTTCCGACCCTCACTATCACAGTCCTAGCCTTTACCTGCCTTCGGGCATGCCCCCCCCTTCCAATTTATGGACCTCTAACTAAAAATTTGAATGGTCACGTGTTTGTGATGAGAGGGGAGCAAGGAAGGTATCTGTGGGAATGTGCGGATAGTCTGTGAATATGCCTATATACCAAAAATCACGTGCCTTTAAAGTTTCTTTGAAGTACGTGTTTGTTTTGTATTTCTTTTATAGTTTTAGGTTCATAGGTTCATAGGTTCATACTAGGCTATCTGCCCGAGGGCATTTACAAGCCTAGCCCATAGTTTTGTGGCTTACGCCACCCCTTTAGTATGGGGAACTATACCCATTATTTTGCTGTGCCTCTGTTGAGCAGTGACACTGAGGTAATCCCTGGGGTATATCTGCGATCTCCCATCCATTGGTCAAGATTTCTCTTGAACAAGGCCAGCAGGTGCTCTGCCTCACATATACCGGGATTTTATTCCACAGCATAGGAGTCTTTGGGTGATGAATCTATCCCTCCGCACGCCCTATTAATAGCCGTGTCGAGGTTTAAGTCTTGTGGCTCTGACGGATCTAGATTTTTGAGGTGAAGCATATTCATCAAATCTGGGTTTGACATGGCCTTGTATGTTAGGCAAAGGTCACCTCTGAGACTGAATAGAGCTGGAGTTCTTTCAGTCGGGCAGCATAGGACAGATGTTTGAGACCCTTTATCCTTTTGGTGAGGAACTTTGTGGCCTCTCCAGCTGCTGCAAGTGTCGGGTCAGATACATTCAATGGGGCGGGCATTGTACTCAATCATTGGTCTGATGAGTGATGAGTACAGGGAGACTATGACCTCCCTTGATCTAGATGAGAATCCCTTCATGATAAGGTGGGCAATGTAGAAGGTCTTCCTAACTACTTTAGCTACATGGGTGTCGAATGACAGACTACTATCAACCTGGGTCCCCAGGTCCCTGATAACTTCTTCTGTACTCAGTGGATTGCCACCTATTTGGTATCTAGGGGTAACCTTGTTTTTCCCGAAGGGTATGACTATGCATTTTTTGGCATTTAACTTTTTTAAGAAAATGTGGTGATCTCTAATCAGTGAATAACTTCTTCTGTACTCAGTGGATTGCCACCTATTTGGTATCTAGGGGTAACCTTGTTTTTCCCGAAGGGTATGACTATGCATTTTTTGGCATTTAACTTTTTTAAGAAAATGTGGTGATCTCTAATCAGTGAATAACGTTACTGTTTATAGTTACATGGTCTTGATGTGTGTGATTTCATGTCCTCTTATACTATTAGCTTTTCATATAAATGACAATAATATCTAAAACATCTCGACAGGATTTTTTTTTGCGGTAAAAGTTTGAGAACTACGGATGGAAACATTGGCATTGTCAGTGCTTTGCTTAGGGAGGCAGGCATTTTCTTCTGAAGTTGAAGCGTTTTATGTACAGTATAAAAAGTAACTGTTTTAGCCATAATGATCATTTCATTGCATGTTTTGGAATAGTTTGTAACACAGATGGGACCAAGTACAAGTGCTTGCGTTTGGGGGCATGTCACTTAACTGTCCTTGATTTCGCTTCATATTTTTGCATTTCTATTTTGTAAAATTCAAACCTCTGAGAGTTACATACTGTCGATAATGTCATACATACACAGTTTCATATGTTCTTCAGAAAATAGTTGTTAATGCATTCTTTCAACCTTCTAAGTAGATTAAAATAAAAAATTGACCCGAATTCAAACTTTAAATATTCTCAAAAACTATACTGTCATATTGAAACAAATAAAATTATCTAAATTAATCTAATATAAATGATGGTAGTATAATAATATGCAGTCAACGATGGAAATCCTTCACCTCGAAGAAATGTTAAACACATGGAGACGGTTTACATCAATAAAATATAAAAAATCAATTATCTTTTCCAAATACTGGAACAGTCTAAACATAGTAATCACACATAATCAACAAATGTAGTCATTAATCTAACTTCTAAAGTTTTTATGTATGAAAAAAATATTTATACACAGCCAATGGTAATTAACAATGCATATCTAACTCAGTTATTCCTAATTTTTACCCTAATTTGTCATTAGAGTGCTCCTATTGTAAATCCCAAAGAGCGGATTTATTACACATCTTATGGACTTGTAAACCTTCTATAAATTATGGTGTTCCCTAAAAGTTAAACCAGAGAAGACATGGGTTATGAAAAATCTACATTATCTTGGGAATTTGCATTATTGCCTATCCCTCTGGATGGATTAACACAACAAGACATTCATATTTTAATCGCACTATTTTCAATGATTAAACTGTTTATTACCCCAAATTAGCTTGATAGATCCAAAACTGCATTGCATGGTTTTAAAGAAACTGTTACTAAGTATATTTTAACCCATAAATTATTCATAACCAGTCCATGTAAACATTCCTGTTATGACATGTATTATGATGTATCTTTGTAATATAAATTACTAATAGAAGTTCCTAGAATGTAATTGTTTTAATGCATCAGCACTTCTAGATAATATTCCAGAGTTATAATTCAAAGTCTTTCCTACTTCTTACCTTTAAAAATATTTATCTCTTTTTCTCATAAAACTAATATTCCTTTCTAGTCTTATTCCTTCTTTCCCTTTCTTAAATATGACTTAATACCATCTTTTTGGGCTTCTGGGATTTTATTGCATATGTTGTATATACAGTATTTTGTGCATATAGTTTATATTATTTTGTTCATAAGTTATTGCCCCTAACTTATACTGTACTTGTATTCTTACAGTTTGTCAGTCTCTTTTAGGCAGCTGTCTTTGTTATGGCTTTTAAAAATTAAAAAAAAAAAATTGTCCCTAAATTCGGACCTTTGCCCCTCACTGTTTTTGTCTTTGATTATTGAAAAAATGAAGTTCTAGATGATCAATAATTAGCCATTGTTACTTACAAATATTTCAAGCACAGGCATTAATGCCTTTTTAGCCTGCCAATATACCTAACAGTTCCCATAATGTACTGCAGCCACAAATGCAGAAGCAGTGTGGTAAATACAGTCAAAAAATAAACAGGCAAACCAACATGTTCTTGCACAAGAAACGGTCACTTTAATATGATAAAATCACCAGAGACCTAGTCTCTGGTGATTTTATTGTATTAAAGTGACCGCTTCTTGTGCAAGAACATGTAGTTCCCATAATGTGTCCAGGCTGTTCTTAAAAATACCGAAACTAGTGCTTGCTTTAATGTAATTTGCTAGTCAGTTCCATGCATCATCTGCTCTCTCAGAGAACTAATTAGTACACTTCTCATTCCTATAGAATCTTCTAATTAGGTTGTCTAATTATTCTCTACTACTTTTTGATAGCCCCAAAGATTCCCAGAGGTAGTTGTCTCTTAATGCCCTATATACCTGAGGATCCCCTTCACATTGTCGAAACTGCAAAATGTCAACATTCATATGGTCGGGACCAAATGATCGACATTTGCAATTTCACAAATGTGGAACTGGCATCTCACTATAGTGCAGAATGGAAAGATTTCCATTCCTGCACTGTAGTGCGATCTCAGAGTTGGTATATTTAAGTTATGGGGTGTGGGGTGGGGCTTGCCCCCCTGCTAGCAATGTGTTTTATGTTGTAACGTGTGCATTTATTTTTTTTTAATGTTCGAAATTCTGAATGTTGATGATATGGTCTCGCCCATATGATTGTCGACATTTCGATCATTCAACGGTAACCCATACCTAAATATAATCTCTTCTTAAATATCTATAAAAAGACGCTGTACAACTTCAGATGTTTTAGTCTTTCATAATAACTTAAATTTTCACATCCATGGATGCCCTTGGTATATTTCCGCTGTACTCTTTTTCCAGTTTACTCATACTTGTTTTCTTGCAAGGTTTCCATATTGTTATTCCATAATCACCTTTGGTTCTAATGTAATTACCAGACAATGACTTCATCATTTTTGATTTCCTAGATATTATAGCTTTTTTACAGAATCTATATGTCTATAATTGTCATTAACCAGTTGGTGATATGATTAGAAAAAGTGAAAGCTGGATCTATCCATATACTCATGTCCTTAAATGAAACTACAATTGCTGTGTGCTGTATTAAATATCCACCTTCCAATTTATGTCTCTCAACTCTCACATGCTTAGTTTTTGACGTATTTATCATTATATTGTATAGGCAAGCAAATTTCATAGGAGCTGTGATTAAGTATTGGGAAATGGAGCAGACAGTCGGGTTTCTCTGATAAGACAGATTTTTTTACATGTAATCCCAGTCTTGTCTCATAGAAGGCAGCAGTTTTGTTCAGCTTTTATAAAAAAATCACTATTGTTGACCTAGATGTCAAGGAATTCACTTAGAGAGAAGATCTATTCGGATTGTAAATGTTCTTCATACTGATCATTGCTACAATAGGCAAAGCTATATGGATTATAACTTGCATGGGATATAACAGCAAGACATCTTCTGCTTTGGAAGGGCACCTTCAAGTTGAACTGAGTAAAAAGACTGTTTTGGATGCCAAGCCCTTCTGAGCTTTCCTGCAGCAGAGTACAGCACTCCTCTGTGGGTTTATGAGGATCAACTGTTGATTTAAAACTACTTTTAGAAACTGTATTTCACATTTTGGAGACGGGGGAAGTGTTTAAAGTCCTTGCTACTTTGTTTTGTGTGAGGGCATGACTTCTTTTGCAACTTCCTGTGGTATTTACTATTGCTGACAAACTTTCCTGGGAAACTTGCACTGTTGTACAAACTGCTGGTCTCTTGGCTGGACTTTCTTCTACCCACAAAAAGAAAGTTAACCAAGCAGCCTTTGCCACCACAGCAGGTTTGTAATTTGCCTCAGCTGCAGGTAGGTGACTCTGCTGTGGTCAAAGCTGGTTCATTAGACCACTCATGTTTTTTTGCTGATCCCTCTGGTGTTATCCATACGACCACCATGGATTAGGGTTAGACAGATCCTCTGTAGCTGTTGGGTTCCTTTTAATGAGAAAAGAGCTACTGTTGTGATTCATTGGAGAAGGGCAGAGAATGGGCCCTTGGTTAGCCAGAATGCTGTGCCCATCCAAGGGGAAGCTTTCACTTGCAATACTAGGTCTGTTTGCCCCATCTTTTCTATCAAAAGGACACAGAAAACTAAACATTTTATTTTACCTGTGACAGTTTCTCTGCACAAGAGCAATTTATTGGGCTTGGCTTAGGCTCTTGTGCAGTCTGTTGTCCCTTTATGTAAGGTGGCTTCTGGTAAAAGAAAAATGGATTCCTCTTTCCCCAAAGAGTTTCAGGATGTTGAATCTGTAGGGGAATGTGAAGGGACAGATGCAGGTTTTTCTCCTCAGGTTTCTGATTTTGATTAGAGTATGGTATGTTAATGTCCCCTGTGAGGGATTCATTTTCTCTGAGATTATTTCCAGAATGTGCAAGTGTTTTCAAAGGGAGAACACTGAAGTATCTCAGGCTGTTGACAAATTTTGAAAAAGAGTGTATGCTTCTGCAGCTTTGAATTTTACACTTCTGAATGGTCATGCTCATATGTTTAAAGTTTATTATGACTAATGTTTTGGCTGCATTTTCCTATTGTGAGGACAATTCTGCCTTGTGTAGTACATTTTTTTTCAGTTTTTCAGGTCACGACTACCTGAAGTGTGTTCATGACTCTCTAGATATTGCTTCCAGGGCTGTGGCCACTGATACTGTTTTGAGGAGTTTTATCTGGCTGTGGTCTCAGAACCTCTCAGATGTCAAAAATGATGATCTGAATTCTCCTTTGGATAGGGATTTACTTTTTGGACCCTCTGCTGCAGAGGCTATCAAATGAAAAAGGTAATCTGGTTCAGTGAATCACAGATTTTTCAGCATCTTCTAAGTTTCCAAGAGGTTTTCTGCTTTCTTGTTAGGTTTTTGGCAAGAAACTAAGTAAATAGTCTCAGTTGAATGTTGGTAAGCAGGTGTTTAAAAGGCAGTGGCTTGGAGGTTCCAAAAAGAAAGCTGGAATCCCCGGAACAAAGGACAATCAAATGTGGCAGAATGACCATTTAATTGACCTTGCCCCCCCCCCCCAACACACATGCACATAGACATTCCCTTACTGCTGAAAGAAAGTCTGAATCTCCTTTTCTCAGTTTGGCAACAGATTGTTTCAGACAAATAGTGGTGGGAGGAAAGTCCTCCTTTCTATGGGATTCCTTCTTATTCGCTAGTCCAAATCCTTCTCTTTCCTCTTGCCCTGCATGACATGCTGTCTCAGGGGTTGGTAGCAGCAGTTCCTCCTTCCCAGTTAGGAAAAATGTTTTATTCAAAAATGTTCTCAGTGCCAGAGAAAGAAAATTCATGGAGGCCAGTTCTGGATCTTTCTTTCCTGAATCAGTTTGTGCTAATACCAAAGTTCAAAATCCTTTCACTTCACAACATGTTATCCCTTCTTTATTTAATTTTTGTTGTAGTAACCATATTTTTTTAAAAGATGCTTATTATTACAGTCTTATTCATCCAGATTTCAGGCATCTCTTAAGGTTTTATATGTCTGTTTCACATTATCAGTTCTCTGCCTTACCCATTGGGCTATCATATACTCCAAGAGTGTTCTTAAAGTGTTTAGCTCCTGTCATAGCTCACTGCAAGGTATCAGTATTTTCCAAATTTAGACAATGTTCTTATATTTGCAGAGCCTTTCAAAGTGTCAGGAGTCTCTCACCTGGGTAGGGAATGTCACAGGCTGGGATTCCAAAAAAAATGTTATGTTTCTAGGGGTACCTGCCAGACACGTCAGTACAAAGAGCTTTTCTTCCACTTGAAAAAATAGATATATATTTAGATTTATTCCAGGGGTTTTCCAGTCACACTTTTGTCACTGCAAGGGAATAACTTAGGATTCTGGGTCTCGTGGCATCCAAGATTTCTGTGACTTTTGAAGACTCCACATGAGGAAGTTAAAGCGGTATCTGAATACTCTTTGATCCCAGCATCAATACCCATTGTGTTTTTTAATCCTGTTTCTAGGATATGTGAAGAGATATCATATGTGGCAATGTCAAATATCCCTGAATCCAGATCTCTCTTTCACTCCTGCTCCAAATCAGTCATTCAGACTTTGCTTGGAAAGTAGTGCCAAGGGGAATAAAAGTGCAAGGCTCTCAACTCTTCGAATCATATGTGGTCCCTGAGACCTCTTCAGGTTGTTACAGGCAATAATACCACAGTGATTTGATACATAAAAGTTAGCATGGAATGTAGCTTTGCGGCACAATTTCACTGTATAGGCATCTTAATATTGTATTTGTTCTGCTCAGCTTGTTTGCCACACAGTTTTGCTCAAAGGCAGACCCTCACAAATGGAAACGATTTCAAGGCGTCTTCTAAGATTTGACCCATCTGTGAGGTGGATTCCCCAGGTACACCTTTTGCCTCCTGTCTATACAGTTAACTGGCAAAATTCTGTTTCCAGACTGTGTTTGAGTCATCTGTGGAAATTTCTCAGGTATATCTTTGCCTCCTCTCTATTACAATGAACTGGCAAAATTCTGTTACAAGACTCCATGTAAGAAGGCCTGGAAGTCGGATGCCTTTTCATTTCCTTGAACGAGATTGTTCATGTTTGCTTTTCCACCCTTTGCATTGTTATCCAGGGTACTACTGAAGATTCAGAAGGAATCTCTCAAGATCATATTGGTGACAACTTCTGGCCTAGGCAATAGTGGTTTTCCTCTTCTTTTGGAAGTGGCCAGGGGTAGTTACCATAAACTTCTTCACAGACTGGATTTACTTACAGATAAACAGGGGTGTTTTATACATCCTGACCTCAAACAACAATGGACTGTCTGGATGATAGGGTCTTAATGCCATTTAGCTACCTATTTATAGAGGACATACATTAGGTATTAATGGAGACAACAAAGCCTGCTGCTAGAAAATCATATATTTGCAGATGGAAAAAGATTGTCTACTTGGTGCCAAGAAAATAATCAGTACTCATTTAGGGCTAGCATTTCTTGTTTTGCACAGTATTTGTGAGTTACTGTCTGTAGCAAGAATCATCTTGTCCATTTCAGCATGTCTGGTCATGGACCCCCCCCTCCCCCTTCAGTGTGGGCTCATCTCAAAATGTATTTGAAAGGTGTTCTTAAGTGGCTTTCTAGGAAACTTGTGACTCTTCCTTAGGATCTTAACTTTGTCAGACAAGCTAACACTTGCACATTTAAACCAGCTCATCTGGCTGACTTGAGGTTTTTAGCATGGAAAAGTTTTACTGATTGTGCTGACTTATGCAAGAAGAGTTTAAGAGTTGCAAGCTCTTATGGTAGGTCAGCCTTATCTCATCTTTCGCAGAGATAGGGTTTCTTTGAGAACTAATCCTCCTTTTATGCCTAAAGTGACGTCTGAGTTTACTTTAAGCCAATCTGTCTGTTCCCCTGTTTTCCTTCCAGAACGTAAAAATGAGGGAGAAAGGTAATTCAGACCTTGGATGTCCACAGACAGCCCATTAGTGTCTTGGCAGAACTGCTGATCATTTGTTCATTTCTTATTAAGGTAAGAAGGGACAACCTGTATTCAAAATGGACTATTTCCAAATAGTTGGCTTGGGCTATAATCTTTTGTCATTCCCGCCATATCAAAACTGTTCCAGGCGGGGTCAAGGCTTACTCTACCAGGGCTTTGCTTCCATCAATGGCTTTTTGGAAAAGGTTGGACTAAGTATTCTAGAAGCAGCAAGTTGGTCCTCTGTGCATGCATTTGCAAAGCACTATTAACTAAATTCCTTTTCCAGTTCTAGGACAGGCTTTGTTAGCTCCATTCTCCAGGAGCTTCTAACCCTTCCTCCTACCAGTTTTCTTCAGCTGTGGTAATCTCTCTACATAGTTAAAGTTACTACAGTGGTGATAAATAGGATGACATAGTACAGTTGCATAAGTCAACCTACCATAACAGTAGATATTTGAATGATTACTGCTGCATTATGTCTTCAAGTTTACATACACAATGTACTTTGCTGTTATGAGAGTGCCTACAAAATATTCCAATTTACATACAAAACAAAGGGCAAAAAGGTCACACAAACAAACCATTCAGTAAAAATGGAAAGAAAAACCAAGCCAAGCTAGAGTTTTCACTGTGTGATACCTCAAACCTCCTGTAGTGGAGGCCCATAAGATGAATGCAAATGATCCCTTAAGGACATCAAGAGTTTCAGCTACACAGCTTCTGAATGTCTATGTTTTTATGGCTACATAGGTTCATAGGTATATACCAGGCAAACTACCACCAGGGCCTTTAAAGCCTAGCAATGAAACCCAATCCAACTGAATGCCCTGGTAACACATGCATTTTGATTGGGAGGTATGTTTGTTAGGAGGTTGCTATAAAGTTATGTGGGGGAGAACGTATGTTAGGAAATGTTTACTGTTGGCATCTGTATACAAGAAGCATGAGGGCCAGCCCAGGATGAGTTTGTGATTTCCCATCCAGTGGTCAGGTTTATGTTTGTATAGGATTAGGGATGGACGATGCGTCACATGGATGCGGAGCCTATTCCAGAGCAAGGGGATCCTTTGAGTCACATATGCCTCACCAGCATGCTCTATTTATGTCACAAGCAAAATTCAGATCTCTGGATGTAGTATTTCTGTTGCTCCTTGTTTTATGGATGGGCAAAAGCTCCATCACGGATGGATCTAAGGAGACTAAATAGTCTGTGTTTTTAGCCTTAGTGAGTACTCCTATGACTTGGTCCCTGTTGATAGTTGGAGGTTTATGCTGTTAGGGATTTTTCAAGGGGTGTTGGTGGGGGAGTGGGAGTGTTAAGTTTAAGTTGAATTTGTCGACCTGCAGACTCTGTCACTTTGCTCAGTGAAGGTGGTACCATTTACTACCAGTTCTGCACACTGCTGCTTGTCACCTTTGAGGTTTTGAACATAGTTGCTGCTTTTTCTCTTTGAGCTGAACAGTTGAGAAGGCATTATTTTCATCTCAAGATCTTGTAATACATTACCTCAGTGACATTTTTCTTTTATTACAGGGACTTGAAACCAGGCAACATCTTACTAGATATTGGAGGGCATTGCAAACTAGGTGATTCTGGATTATGCAAAGAAGGCATTCTGATCAGAGTCATAACTGAAGTAACTGTCTGCACAATGTATTATTGTGCTGCTGATGTAAGTATATTAAATATGTGCAAGCCAGTACAATGAGCTGCCAGTTCTAACACATAGACGCTTGGATCACTGACCTCTTGCTGTTATAATCCTTGAGTGTAGATTCAGATGTTATTAGACACAATAGAATATTCTGACTTTTGTATGTCTTCACTGGCTTTTCTGTCCCCACTTTTTGTTGATGTGTGCTTTAACCTTAAAGGGAGAGTGTCAAAGATGCAGCTTCCAGTACACTATCTTGTTTTTTTACACCAATGCATACTTTAGGTTGAATAAATGCATCTGGGTCTCTCTTTCAGCACCTTTTCCACTAGTTTTTTGTACAATTTCGGTCTTTTTACTTCTGGAGCATCCCACTCTCAGTCTAGGTAGTACCACCCTTAGTGTGACGTCAGCATACACACCCCTTCCCTACCTTCAGCTGTTTAAATCTGACCCTACCTGACCTTTCCCAGGATTATTTTCCTTCCCCTGGGAAAACAAACACAACCCTGCATTGGTTCTGCTCCTTTCTTATAATGAAGGATTTTCTCAGACTGCTTGGTAAGTTCAAGGCACTTTACCGTGCTGATCCTTTAGTCTAATGACCTGCAAGCAGTGCAACACACAGAAATGTTGCTGATCACTAGTCTTCTTAGTGTAAATAAGTATTGCTGAAATCTGTGCACTTCTGTGTCTACCTGATGTTTGCTACATTCTAGATGTTTGATAAACCTATTGTTTGTATTTTAAACAGAAATCGGAGCACTCAGGCTGAAGGCTAATTTCTGGCAGGTATGAAGTGTAGCAGTTGTTTGCCACATGCATCAGTGTAGTTTTACCTACCTGCTAAAGGGGGAAATAAATACATACACAACCCAAATGACACACAGCCTGCAGACTCCGTGTGCCACTCAACCACAGCCAATAAGGCAAAACAACGTACCCAACACACTAGTCATAGGTGACTCTATAGTCAGGCAAACTGATGTCCCACTCACCAGGCTAAACAAGGAGAAGGTTACTGTCAGTTGCAGTCGGGTGCCAGGATCTGCCACATAACCCATGCACTCAGGTCACTCCACAACAAATACAAATATGACTCTGTCATTGTCCATGTTGGTGTGAACGACCTGAGACATACCTCCCTGGACTACATGAAAAGAGACATGGAAGAGCTCTCTGATCTTGTAGCCCAGGCAGGTATGACCCTAGCCCTGAGTAGCATTCTGCCATCACCCAGAATGATGCCGCAGTACAAGGACAAAATGATTGACTTCAAGAATTGGCTAAACATCTGGTGCCATTCTAAAGGGATCCAGTGTATATATCTGCCTGGGATGACATGGTCGACAGACCACGATGCTTTGCCAGAGATGGCCTGCACCTGTCACCCCTGGGATTCTGGATACTGGCTAAGGTTCTTGCCGCCCCTATAGTGCTTTTTTAGGCAAGGTTCAAATGACAAATTCACCACCATAACAGGAACAGGCAAGCAAAAACTGAGGGTGATGCTACTCAATGCTAGAAGTCTAAATCTCAAAATGCACTCACTCGAGGCACTCCTTAAAATGGAGAACATCGATATCTGTGCAGTGACTGAGACCTGGTTCAAGGCTCCAGAGAGCACCCCTGCACTACCAGGCTATAACTCATACCACACTTTTCAGCCATGTAACCTGGACTGGAACAGCAAAGGCGGAGGTGTGTCCATATTTATTAAGGATATCCACACCTCCAGGCTAGTTGCTCAGCATAATGCAGCCGAGGTTATCCAAGTGCAACTTACTCTGGGCAAAACTGCAATCCAAATTGTAGCTTGCTACAGATCACCAACCATGCCCCAGAATTTCCACTCCTCTTTTCTTGATGTACTGGAAAATATTAGGGTTCAACCAAACACCCTAATAATGGGCGATTTCAACTACCTCACCATTAATTGGGAAAATTACTCATGTACCAACTCCTTTGCTCAACGCTTTCTGGAATTCATAAACTCCAATGCCCTGGATCAACTTATCCACACCCCCATCAGGGGCAGCAATATCCTAGATCTAGTCATTACCAACATGAGTGACCGGTGTTCCACACCTGAAGTCAACGCCTCATTGGTCCGATCCAACCATAAGCTAATTACCCTAGATATCCACATCCTGCCCCCACCCCCCATTAAGGAAACCATGGTAAAAATTTCTCCAAAGCCAGCTTCATGCTTCTTAAGACAGAAGTGGTGAACTTCATGACATCCATGCAGATGGACAATACAGTTATGACTACTGAATCCTACACAATTGCACTTTATAAGCACTTACATGAGTGCATGGATCGTGCTATCCCAAACAGAACCAAGATGCTATCCTCCAAAAAAAGGAAGCCAATCTGGTGGTCCCCTGCCATAAACAAACTGCACAACAGAAGGAAGAAACTGTTGCAAAAGAGAGTAAACTCCCATGAGTGGAGGATCTCCCTGGTCAGCCTCAGTAAGAAGCTGCGATCCCTGATAAAATCCTCCAAAGCTAGTTACGAAAACAAAATCGCCACTGATTCTAAAGACAACCACAAAGCATTCTATAGCTGTCAAGAATCTCAATGGCAACACTCAGATCTGCTCTGAGTTACAGCACAATGGCACTTAATATACAGACCCAACTGTTATTGCCAACATCCTGGCAGATAGGTTCAATGCTAACTTTACCCCCCTCTCACCCCCTAAAGGGCTCATCTCTATACCAGAAGAATGCAAAGTTCCTGTAATCACGGATGCACAGGTAAAAACCACACTCTCCAAAGCCAAGAACACAGCATCCATGGGACCAGACAACATCCCAGGCTGCATTCTACACAAACTACAGAACAAACTGGCACCCCACCTAAGTACCATGTTCAATCATAGCCTCACCTCAGGCTTTGTGCCTGCTGAATGGTGCACAGCGACGGTTATCCCACTCCATGAGGGGGAAGCCACCACGGACCCCAGGAACTGCCGCCCCATTAGCCTGATGAGCCTGGTCTGCAAGGCCGTGCAATGTATCATCATGGAACTTATAAACAAAGATATTGGTAATCTCCAAACTCTGGACCCCACCCAGTTCGGGTTTGTAAAAGGCAGATCATGTCTCCTAAATCTGATAGACTTCTTTGAAGCAGTCACCAAAGCCGTAGACAAGGGTAAGGTGGTTCACACAGCCTATCTAGATCTTGCCAAGGCTTTCGACACCATCCCCCACTCTGGAATTATAGATAAACTCACTAAACTAGGTATAAATCCCTATATCACAACATGGGTTGCCAACTGGCTCACTGATAGAACCCACACAGTGAAAGTAGCAGACTCCAAATCTGACTTCAGACCAGTGACAAGTGGAGTACCACAGGGTTCAGTCCTGGGTCCTCTCCTGTTTGGTATCTACTTCTCTGAAGTACAGGCTAACACAGAAGGTCTTTGGCTAATGAAGTTTGCAGATGACTGCAAACTAAGAGCCATAATTGAAACTCCTAACGATGTGGACATCCTACAAAAGGGCCTCACTGAGACAGATGCCTGGTGTCAAAGCCATGGCTTCAAGCTCAATGCCAAAAAGTGCATTGTCATCCCCTTTGATAAAAACTCTGTACCCATGAACTACAACATAGGCGGTAGTATACTTAACACCAAAAGTGTGATAAGAGACCTTGGGACACAGGTGGACAGTAGTCTCTACTTTGATAATCACATTGCCACAATAGTCAGGAAATCCTTCTACGTGGCACACCTCATCACAAAAGGTTTCTCATCCAGAAAAAAAGAGGTCATTGTTCCCCTCTACTCATCACTCATTAGACCCATTATAGAGTACAACACCCCTTTTGGTATGTACCTCACAAGACATCTACAACAACTGGAAAGGCCGCAGAAATACCTCACAAAGAGAATTACCAGCCTCAAACAGATGCCCTATGTAGACCATCTCAAAAAACTCCAGCTTTACTCCATCGCATATCGGCTACTCAGAGGTGATCTCTGCTTAACATACAAAGCTATGTCAAACCCAGAGCTGTTGGACATGCTCCACTTAAAGGAATCCCAATCCCTCTAAGCTACACGCTCTAGGGTCCTAAACCTTGTCACCACAATAAACAGAACATGCCGGAGGGATAGATTCCTGTCCCAGAGACTTCCCATACTCTGGAATAAACTACCTATCTATGTCAAACAAAGCTCCTCATTAGCACTCTTCAAGAAAATTCTTGATGATTGGATGGGAAATAGGAAATTCACCCCGGGGATCACCTCTGTGGCTCTGCTCGACAGTGGCACAGGAAAATAATTTTCTTGGATGGCAAAAGCCAGGGTACCTTTTTGTCTGGGCTTGTATAGGCCCCAGGGCCGATAGCCTAGTACCTACCTATGAACCTCTATAAATATATATATATATATATATATGTGTATATGCATCAACATACAAAAGACACACAACACACACCGACAACACACAATACCGACATGACACAACCGACCCACACAACGACATGCCATAAAACCGACACACAAATCCCACACACCAACTACACCCACACACACACCTACACACTAACCCCTAACCTACTTCCTACCCCTAACCCTACCCACACTCATACCCACCTGCAACCTAACCAACTAACTATTAAACCAACCCTTAAACATATAGTCCTAACGTCACACACTCCTTTTACCTACCCACCCTAACCCTAACTCACTTTCTATATATATATATATATATATATATATATATATATATATATATATATATATATGTATATGTATGTATCTATCTATATATATATATATATATTTATCTATCTATATATATATATATATATATATATATAGATATATATATATATTTATATATATATATATATATATATATATGTATATATATATATATATATATATATATATATATATCTATATATATATATATATATATATATATATATATATATATATATATATATATATATATATATATATATACAGCAGTATTGAATGAGTTTCTGCCTGTCTTGCTGGCCACATATTTGCTGAGGCTTGCATGGCACTTATATGTGCTGATCCCTAAATCTACTAACCAAAATGCAGTGCAATACAAATAAAACTGTTGCCGATAGCCAGTCTCCCTCATTTTAAAGAAGTTGTGCTGAAATCTAGTTTATGTACATTTCTGTGTGTGGTTTCCACTGTAGTTGTTGTTTGCATAATTGTAGCAGTTTGGTAAACCGCCTTTTGTTTTTTTAAGTGAGAACGAAGAGCTGAGAGCTCAAGCAGTAAGTGCTGGCACTTATAAACTATAGCAATTGTTTGCCACATACCTCAGTGTAGTTTTATCTATCCCTAATCAAGGAATAGATATTCCCTGGGCTGGCTAGCTGCTAAAGGGGAAAAATGATATACAACAGTATTGTTTGAGTTTCTGCCTGTCTGGCTCACTACATATTTGCTGACGCTTGCATGACACTTTAATGTGATGATGGACTGAAACGCTAAGTGCTGGGAGGTATAAACTGCCCTACTAATAGAGTTTCTGTCTGTCTGGCTACATATGTGCTAAGGGCTGGATGGCACTTTTATGTGCTGATCCCTTACTCTAACTAACCTCGTGCAATGCATCTTGAAATGTTGCTGATCGCCAAGCTTCATTTTTCTTCCCTAGGCAAACTCTGTGATTGCAGCCATAGAGTGCGAATTCTTATGTGGCAGAAATGTCTTATTATAGGGATCCTGCCCAAAACGATAACGAGCACAAAGTCTATCTTTTATGGATGGTGTTTCCCATGCTGGCATTTCTTTCGTACTTAACGTTGCCCACAGAAATACTCCTTTAATCACTTTTTTTCCTGTTTACTTTTTTTTATTTTTTATAGGGGTCTGGGTGAGAAAGCTCTGAAAAACAGCAACAGGTGCTGTTACTACATGAAGTAAGCATGAGAGAGACCGGTTGTATAGAGGAACCAGTCTCTAGTGTTTACTGAGATGTATCCCGAGTGCACAGAAACTTTTTATTTTACATGTTTGTCACCCGCACCCCCCCCCCCCAAATACTGGCTGAACACTAGATTTATCTGTGGGCAGAGGTTACAGTACACACTGCCCACAGAAACATACAATTCATTTTACTTCCCACAGTTATTTATGGCAGTCGTGATGCCAACAAGCATATGCATACCTCTTGTACAGATTTCCACAGAATGTCCAGATTTTTGCCTCATATTTTTTGTCCGTTTCTCATAAAGTCATGGTTTTCTCGCAAATCACGGGGAAATCCTTGATGGTTGAGATCAGAAACTAATGACAGACATTTCCATTTCAAACTTCATACCCTTCAAAAAATAATACAAAACCTGTGAGTCTATCAGCTTTCTAGAGCAATATTTAAAAAGTATCCTTATGTTTGGGCCTTTGCCCCCCCATTATTTATGGCTTTGTCCAGATTTCTTGCTCTAAGAGGTTTTTCGCATACCTCTCAACTGTACAGATTTTTGCAGACTGTCCACATTCTTACCTCATATTTTTTTATCTGTTTCTCATAAAATTGTATTTTTTCTGGCAAATTACTGGCAAATCCTTGGCGGTTGCAGTCAGAAAATAATGACAGACATATGAGTTTCAGACTTCATCCCCTTCAAAAAATTCATGCTAACGCAAAACCCATTATTCTATCAACTTTCTAAGTTTGTAGTTGCAATATTTAAAAAGTGTCCCTATTTTTTGGGCCTTTGCCCCCCCTCCCATTATTCCATTATTTATGGCTATGTCAGATTTCTTGCTCCAAGAGGTTGGCTGTAAACAGCAAGGGTGTCACAAAACTAAACCCCACATAAACAATAATGTATCCATTTTTTTTTCAATAAACGTCTTTATTAAATTATCACACATGGCACTGGCAATCATACATCACAGACACCATTGAAACAACTGTAGTTGCAGACATTATACATCACTTATAATCTGTGCAATCATTGTCAGTTAAGCATTATATGGCTCACTCAAATACGTTGCATTTATGACCTCTAACAGGCTGTTACTCTAACAACTGTTACCCATCCAGAGATCAGGCTACATATTGCTGTGTGCTGTTCCTGTTGAATGAGCAGACAGTTAGACAAGGTTGCTCCATTCTTAACTAAAATTTACTAGGCCAAAACAATCGGTTGAAGATTTTGAACAAAAATTATTTCTCTGTCCTGGCCCAGTTACCAGTGATAGCCTTTGCCCCTCTCCATATATTATAAACCGTAGAACCAGTAACCCTTTTCTTCACACTACACATATCACCATGGGACTGGGGAATACATGTGCTAAAACAAACTTATTTGAAACCTGGTGTCAAACCTGTAATACAGATAGTTTTTGTGTTTAAATTAAGACCCAAGTTTGATGTGTTTTATCTCTTGACTCACTACCACTGACATCTTTCAAAAATTGACCATTTTTGTTAGAAATATAAGGGTGGGCTTCTCTGTTAAGTATTCTTATAAGACCAGTCTAGACTTGGATGCCTTGAGCTCTAGAGGGATGAGCCAGATTTTCTGCATCCTGTGGCTGTAGCTTTATTTCTGTCTCATTTATGATGTGCCGCAGCATTTAGCAGATATTTTTGCACAGACACGTTATACAGAGGGCATTAATATCTGGCAGATGATGTAGAGAGTTAAGGCTGTGAGCTGTAGTTCCAGTGATACAAGATTTGATTCCCATTACCCTCATTTGCCTACTGTATGACTTTGAGTAAGTCATTTAACCAGACAGTTTTTGGGGGTAACTGGAAATTTGGGCTAGGACCCACAGTGATCTCCTGGACTCCAAGAGTAGTAACTTCCTATGAAGGTAGAATAGTGTTTTTTTCCCTGCCTTATGAGTAGATTCAGTTTTTGGATTACATTAGATAGTCCTTGATTTTACTTAATGTGATCTCACACCAGTGCCTGTATGATAACTTAAGTAGCATAGACCTTTCTTTAATTTCTTGAAGACCTTTTTCACCTTAAAGAAACCTGATCACCTTTGCCTCTACAGCTTGCTCTGCAAGTATCCAAAGCATTGATGTAATTTAAGTATTTATTTTTCAATAAACATCTTTAATAAATTATCATGTATGACATAGGCAATCTTACATTTATAAAAATGAAAAACAAACATTGACACCACATTAGCTGCAAACATTATACACCACAGACACCGGTGAAACAACTGTAGTTGCAAACATTATACATCACTTATAATCTATCCAGTCATCAGTAAAGCATTATATGGCTCATTCAAATCTGCCTCTTAAACCTCGTTCCTTCTCTGAATATACTGTTCCCACAATTCCCATTTTTTTCTGTGTAGTTTGCTTTGTCCATTTTTTTAAAGATCCCAATTCCAGTTGTTTTATCTCTGTTACTTTATTCACTACTTCTAGTAAAGCTGGTCTACACTTTGATTTCCATTTTAAATTTTTTGTTAATTAGTGTGGGGTGTTGGATTAAGACCAAATAGACATATCCCCAAGCTGACTAGTAGACATTCATTCATACCCCTAATTAAACCACATTTGCCAGGGACCGAGAAAAATCCTTTATTTACACTAGCAAGTCTCACACATGATTCATTTTATTTCCGCACAATTATCTACGGGAATCGTGATGCCTGCAAGTATATTTTATAGTGTGCTTGTAATCAGAAAGTGGATGGCAAAACTAAACAAAAATAGATACTTTATTTTTCATGCTTTTTTATTTGTTAATTAGTGCGGAGTGTTGGATTGGCCACATAGGCTTATAACCCCAAGCTGGAAGGAGAAGGGATTGTAAATGCTAAGCAACCTGCTCATTTTAGAGCTGTTATTATGGTAAGTATACACCTTTCAGTTTTGTAATCTTCTGACTATTTCTTATAATGACCATGTTACATCTTTTAGTTCAGGTTTTTACAACGATAATGGATGCAGTTATGATATGCATGGTTAGTTTCCATTTTCCCATTAGAGTATTTTTTCAAAATATATTTAAAAATAGCATTTGCATAGTTTCATTGTTGATTTATCTACTCTCATTATTTTCTGAATGATTATGCCTTTTTATGAAAATTAGTAAAAAAAGCCTGTTTAAAAAAAGATTTTACAAGGAGAACTTGTGAGCAAAAGTGAATGGTGGCAAATTCTAGGCAATGATTTTTAGTTTTAGCTCTTGAATTTGCTTATTCGTATTCAGCACTTGTTCAGAACTTGTTATTAGCACTAAATAAGCTACAAATTACTACAGCACTCAACCTTCCACTTTACCTAGAGGAAAACAGTTTTTGTACTTGCTTAGAGGAAAAACAGCTCTTAGGTTCATAGGTTCATACTAGGCTATCTGCCCTAGGGCATTTATAAGCCTAGCCAGAGTATGTTTGGCTTTCGCCACCCATTTTAAATTAATTTTGCTATGCCCTTTTTCGAGGTTAGTATACTGTGCCTCTGTCTAACAGTGACACAGAAGTGATACCTGGGGTAAACCTACGATCTCCCATCCACTCATCAAGATTCCTCTTGAAGAGAGTCAATGAGGGACTCTGCCTAACCTGGACTGGGATTTTATTCCAGAGTGAAGGGAGCCTCTGGGTTATGAATCTGTCCCTCCAGCATGTCCTATTTATTTCAGTGCTGAGGTTCAAGTCTCTCGAGCCCGTAGCTCGATGGGATTTGGATTTTTTGAGGTGCAGCATGTCCCTTAATTCCGGGTTGGACATGGCTTTATACGTCAGGCACAGATCGCCTCTGAGCAGGCAGTATGCCACTGAGTAGAGCTGGAGTTTCTTTAACCGGGCAGCATATGGCATCTGTTTGAGCCCTTTGATCCTCTTGGTGAGGTACTTTTGGGGTCTTTCCAGTTGCTGCAGGTGTTTGGTAAGGTACATCCCAAAAGGGGCATTGTACTCGATTATGGGTCTGATGAGGGATGAGTAAAGAGTCACGATGACCTCCCCTGATCTAGATGTGAATCCCTTCATGATTAGGTGGGCTATATAAAATGTTTTTCTAACCACTTTGGCCACGTGGTTGTCAAATGAGAGATTGCTATCAACTTGGGTCCCCAGGACCCTAATTACTTCTTCTGTACTTAATGGATTACCACCTATGTGGTAATTTGTGGGCACTTTGTTTTTGCTGAAGGGGATGACTATACACTTTTTGGCGTTTAGCTTGAGGCCATGGCTCTGGCACCAGTTGTCCATTTCTATGAGGCCCTTTTGGAGGATGCTTGTGTCGGCTGGAGAGTCGATTATGGCACCAGTTTGCAGTCATCTGCGAACTTGGTCAGCCACAGTCCTTCCGTGTTGGCCTGTACCTCCGAGAAATATATACTGAACAAGAGAGGTCCCAGGACTGAGCCTTGTGGGACACCACTTGTAACTGGTTTGGAGTCTGACATGGCTCCAGCAATTCTAACCATGTGGGTTCTGTCCTTGAGCCAGTTTGCAACCCATCTAGTGACATAGGGGTTTATATTTAAGCTGGTGAGCTTATCTATAATGCCCGAGTGGGGTATTGTATCGAAGGCTTTTCGAGGTCCAGGTAGGCTGTGTGGACCACCTTCCCTTCGTCAATGGCGTTGGTGACTGTTTCAAAGAAGTCAACCAGGTTTAAGAGGCAGGATCTGCCCTTAACAAAGCCAAACTGGGTAGGATCCAGTGTCTGTAGGTCCCCAATATCTTTATTTATGAGGTTCATAATGATCCTTTCCATAGCTTTGACAGACCAAGCTAGTCAGACTTATGGGGCGATAGTTTCCAGGGTCCGTTGAGGCACCACCTTAGTGGAGAGGGACCACTGTTGCTGTACGCCACTCTTTGGGTACATATCCTGTAGTAAGGCTGAGATTGAACAGTAGTTTTATGTTTGGGTTTAGCTCTTCTTGGAGTTCATGTAGGATGCAGCCCGGGACACCGTCTGGTCCCATTGATGCTGTGTTTTTTGCTTTGGAGAGGGCAGCTCTTACCTGAGCATCTGAGATGTCAGGGGACAGCACTCTGCTGGGATAGATATTTGCCCTTTTGGTGGGGAGTGGGGGGAGAAGTTTGCGCTGAACCTGTCAGCTAGGATGTTGGCAATGTCTGTGGGTTTGGTGTATTTTTTGTCATTTTGGACTAATTCTGAGCATATCTGGGAATTCCCACCCAGGTTCCTAACATAACTAAAGAAAGCCTTGTGATTATCCTTAGTGTCCTGTGCAATTTTTCTCTCAAAGCTGGCCTTAGACGATTTTATGAGTGCCCGTAGTTTTTTGCTAATACTGATCAGAGATGCCTTCCCTTTTTGGGATTTTGCTCTATCATGTAGTAGCTTCCTCCTTCTGTTGTATAGTTTGTTTATGGCTGGGGTCCACCAGACAGGACGTCTGCCTTTGGAGGATTGGGTCTTTGTTTTATTTGGGATTGCATGATCCATGCATTCCTGAAGGTGTTCATAGAATGCATTTATAAAGGATTCTGCGGTCTGGGCCGTATTTTCCACAGGCCTGGGGGCTTTGAAGGATTCCACCTCGGTTTTGAGGAGTGTGAAATTTGCTTTAGAGAAGTTTTTCACTGTGGTTTTCTGGGAAGGGGGTGGGGTCGAGATGTGAATATCCAGCTGGATTAGTTTATGGTCTGATCTTACCAGTGAGGGATACACTTCTGGTCTGGAGCATAGAGTCCCCATGTTGGTGATGATCAGGTCCAGTATGTTTTCCCCTCTTGTGGGAGTGGTAACAAGTTGTTCCATAGCATTTGAGTTTATGAATTCTAGGAACCTTTGGGCTAGGGTGTTGGAGCTAGAGTAATGCACCCAGTCTATGTTTGGTTAGTTGAAGTCGCCCAATATAATGGTGTTTGGAGAGACCTTCATATTTTTCAGTGTTCTCAGGAAGGCCGAATGGGGTTCCTGGGTTTGGGAGGGTGGTCTGTAGCAGGCTATAAACTGGAAGGCAGTTTTACCCACTGTTAGCTGCACATGGATAGTCTCTGATGCTTCGTGCTGTGCCACCAACCTGGAGGTATGGGTATCTTTGACGAATATTGATACTCCCCCTCCTTTTGTAGTTCGGTCCAAGTTTTGGGGCCGAAAATCATGGTATGAGGTATAACCTGGTAGTGCTGGGGTGCTCTCGGGAGCCCTGAACCAGGTTTCTGTTACTGCACAGATATCAATGTTCTCCATGCTAAGGAGAGTTTCAAGTGCATGCATCTTGAGGTTTAGACTTCTGGCGTTGAGTAGCATTACTCTTAGTTTCTTATCCCTTGTGATACCTATGGAGGTGGGTTTGTCTTTTGAGCCTTGCCTAAAAACGGCACTATGGGGGTAGCAAGAGCCTTTGCCAATATCCGAAAGCCCAGGGGTGACATCTGCAAGCCGTCCTTAGCGAAGCATCGTGGCTTGTCGAGCATATCATCCCAGGCTGACAGGCATTGGACCCCCTTTGAATGACACCAATACTTATTTATTTTATTTATTTATTTTACATTTGTTGACCGGGCTAGTCTAGCTGGATACATATCCTTTTTCAGTAGAGGCCCGGGGAGAAAAGCTCCCAATAATGAGAAAAGTAACACACTACAATTAGATAGAGGTACAACATTATAAAGATAACAAAACAATACAACATCAGTATATACATGCTAGTAGAAAAAAATGGTTAAGCTAAGGAGGTGACAGGACAAGCTAAGTTGGTAACATGACATGGGTACATGTGGAGGAAGTAAAATGCTAGATAATAGCTTGTGAGAGAGAAGAGTGTAGGGTACTATGAGACCTATAGGAATTAGTCTGGGTTTAGACATGGGCACAACCAGTGGGACTTTAAATATTCTCTGAGATTATTTTTGAATAGATTAAGTGAAGGCATGAGTCTAAGGTAGTTGGGAAGGAAATTCCATTGCTTTCCAATAGAGTTAGCATAAAGAGCATCGCCGCCCAAGTTATTAGATTTGATGGTTAATACTTGATTACTGTTTGAAGACTGAAGGGAACTTAAGTTGGTGTATGGGGTCAGGATTTTGCTCAGTGAGGGGGTTTTGTTTGGTTGATTAATTATTTTGAATGCTTCCGTGAGCTGATTGAATTTAAGAAGATTGGGCAGTTCTAACCAGCCGAGTTTCTTGAGGTTGAGGCAATGGTGGGTACGATAGGGTGTTCCTGTAATGAATCTGGCTATATGGTGGTAGGTGGTAGAAAAGTTATTGAGCTCACGTTTATTGAGGAAGGAAAATATCGGGGAGGCATATAGTAGGGTGGGAAGAAGATGAGTGCGGGCAATGGTTAATTTTGCATGAGGAGTTAGAAAGTTCCTGATTCTGTACATTGAACCTAGTTTTTTGTTAACTGACTTAATGGTTTGGGCAATGTGCATATCAAATTTGAGCTTGTGGTCAATAGTGACACCTAATAGCTTGGTGTGGGAGACGGGCTCAATGATGGTGCCATTAAAGGATTCGACAAAAAAGGACCTAGGATTCGCAGGTTGTGGTTCTAGGGGTAGGGGAGTGGTAGAGGAGGGGAAAAATAGAAGTAACTTGGTTTTAGTTGGGTTAAGTATGAGTTTCAGGTCAGAGAACCATTTTTCAACTTTGGCAAAACATAGTTGGGTGGCTGTTTGGAGTTTCTGGAGAGAGAGATCAGAGCAGATCAGGGTGGAGTCGTCCGCATATTGTATGCAGGTGATACTGGGGATGATTGTGTGAAGATCATTTATAAAAACAGAGAAAAGAAGGGGGCCAAGTATGGAGCCCTGTGGGACGCCAATGTTGTTAGGGAGTAGTGGAGATAGACTATTTTTCCATAGGACTGCTTGGTGCCGGCCAGAAAGGTAGTCCTTGAACCAGTTTAGTGCCAAGTTGTCCAGATGAAGGGTTTGCAGGGTGTGGAGTAATAGCTGGTGGTTAACCATGTCGAAATCTTTTGATAGATCAAGAAAGAGCGCAGAGGATATATGTTTTTTGTTACGGTTGCTATTTATTGAGTCGACAAAGGAGAGGAGGGCAGTAGTAGTACTGTGATGGGGGCGAAAGCCATGCTGGGTAATTGATAGCAGATTATTGATGGTGAGGTGGTGGAGGAGTTGTTTGTGAATACACCGTTCTAAAATTTTTGCTATTGGAGAAAGTATTGCGATAGGCCTATAGTTTAGATGTTTCAGTGGAGGAGCCTCCTTTGTGAAGTGGAATGATGTACGAGATTTTCCAAATGGGGGGGACGGTGGCCTCAGTTATGGATCTGTTAATCAAAATTGATATGGGATAGGCAATGACATCAGAGGCTAATTGGAGGTATTCCGCTGGGAGACGATCGGCCGCAAGGGTGGACGGTTTCAATTTTTTTAGTAGGGTACGAATATAGGAGGTGGATACTGTTTGTAGGTTAAAGGAGAGAGGAGGTGAGTCATGAGGAAGAGTTAATGATGGGGAGGAAGTGGGTAGATGATTGGCGAGGGACTGGATGGTCTCTGTAAAAAAAATGTTAAAGGAATTGGCTATCTCTTCTGGTTAGTGAGTTTCTCGGGTATTGGGGTAGAGGATTTACCAGGATGGAGAAGGTTGTTAAATCCAGCCCAGAACTTTTTTGGGTTAGTCTGATGTTTGTCCTATAGGTGACAGAAATACTGTTTTTTATCTCTAGTAATGTCAGATTTCGTGGAGTTTCTGAGTTGTTGAAATTTAATACGATCTAGGGGAGTTTTGGTAGCTCTCCATTTGTTCCAAGCCTGGTCACGGAGTTTAATTTTTGCTTTGGTTTCTCTTGTTAGCCAGGGAACTATGCGGTCCTTAGTTCTAATTAGTCGATTTGGAGCGTGGGAGTCAAGAATGTTTAGGAAAGTGTCATTGAAGTATGACACGCTCTTGGCTAGGGGAAGAGTAGTTAGGGTAGACCAATTGCAGAATTTTAGTTCAGCTAGGAATAGATCTAGGTTGAACTTTTTCCTGTTTCTGATAAGTTTATGTAGGGGTGGGTTGGAAATACAAAGCTTGTGCTTTATAATGTAAGTGACAAGGTGGTCGCTAAGGTCATTGGGGAGGGTACCGGTAGAATAATTGTTAGCAGCTTTATTGGTGAGAATCCAGTCAATCGTACTCTCCTTTTGCTGTGTGTTACCAATTCTGGTAGGAGCTGTGATATTTTGGGAGAAGCCATATAGATTGATTGGGTGGGGATGTGTCTTGGCGGAGCAGTGGGACCAGTCAATATTGAAGTCCCCTAGTATAATGGTTTCTTGAGGGTAGTTTGCGGCTAACCAACTTAAAGTATGCTCAAGGTTTTCAAGGTTTTTCCCTGGTGGGATATAGATTACTACTAGATTGATACATTTTTGGGAGTTTAGGCAAATCTTTAGTGTAATAAGTTCAATATTAGAGACCTGGGGGAGATGCAATGTGTTCCTAATGATGTTAAGTCTGTTATTAAACATTACAGCTATTCCCCCGCCCTTTTTGGTTATTCAATCATTCCTTAGGATATTATAGCCAGGTGGGAGAATTTCTTCATCCTTTGTGGCGGGTTTGAGCCATGTTTCTGAGAGACACATGATGTCTGGGGAGTGTGTGGCTATCATAGCATGTAAGCTATGTACTTTGTTGTTTATACTTCTTAGGTTGAGGTGAAAGATGAGGAGGGAGGTATTAGGAGTATGGGGTAGTGTTGAGGTGGCAGGGTCTTGATGAGTGGTGGGGCCTGTATTGGGATGGATGTCTCTGTGTTGAGTAATACATTGTTTTAGGTGATCTAGGAATTTTTGAAGTTTGTAGAGTATTTTGAGGTTAGATTTATTATTAGGTGATCTAGGGTAGTGGAGGGTTGGTTGTATATGATTAAAGCCTAGAGATTTTGCAGTATGGGGAGAAGGAACTATAAGGTTAGGTGTTGGGTGTACGTATTTGGTAGTGTGGGCCTTGGGGAATGGAATTCCTAATAGTATTTGGTGTTCATAGCGTGATAAAAGGTAAGGGATGAGAAGGAGTAAAGTTAGTGAAGAGATGAAGGAATACATGGTTTTTACCATGATAGTGAGTAAGTGGTAGTTTGTGGGGTGGGAGGATTTGGAGGGCTTGCTAAGTTTAGGGGGATGGCTGAGTGTGTGAGAGGAGGAGTTATTAATCGGAGGACAGCCGTGAATGGAGGGGAGGGGGGTGGGATGGGCTAGATGTATCTATAAATTTAGAGGTAGTGGGGGCGGGTGGGATATGGGGGCAGGGTGGGGCGCGGAGCGAGCCCAAGCAAAGCGAGGGCGAAGTGGAGCGGGGAATACACCTGCCTGGAGGTTGCAGGGCCTTAGATTCAGTTGGATGCAAGTGTAGGCTTCAAAGGTAGAATAGGACCTTTCTATTTCGAGACCCTGGAGTTTTTGCAGGGTAAGGTTAAATATACAGTAAATCAGAAAGGTACTGTTGGGTTACTTAAGCCAATTGTTGAAATTGATCATCTTGTCTTCATATTGTGACATCATTCTTGGTGAGGGTAAGATGCTACTCAAGGTCATGGTTATACCGGCCTGGGCTACATGCTCAGAGAGCTCCTCTATGTCTCTTTTCATGTAGTCCATGGAGGTACGTCTCAGGTCATTTACACCAGCATGGACAATGACTGAGTCATATTTGTACTTGCCTTGGAGTGACCTGAGTGCTTGTGTTATGTGGCGGATCCTAGCGCCCGACAGGCTGCTCACCGTGACCCTCTCCTTGTTCAGCCTGGTGAGCGCGATGTCAGTGTGCCTGACGATAGAGTCACCTATTACAAGTGTATCAGGTGTGTTGTTTAGCCTTAAGGGCTGTGACTGTTCGGCACACTGGCTTTGTGTGATATATGTTGCACGTGTTTTGTTTTGGGGTAGCAGTTGCTTGGGTGTCTGCTTTGGAGGTCTCTGCTGCTTAGGCAGATCTTTATTTAGAGCCTCCGGGTATGTTTTTGTGTGATTATGTGTTTGGTTTGCTGTCGTGGTAGGTCTATGTGAGACTGGAATTGTAGTGAGTGTGATTTCCTTCTCCTCCTGACTGGTTATGCCAGTACTGAGTTGAGAGAGCTTAGCCTCCAGTTTGGCTATATGGTTGCATCTCTCACATGTGTTGGAATTTGTTGGGAGGAGGAGAGGGTTGTCTGTGTACGTGAGGCAGTTGTATCATTGCCTCAAGATTCCCAGATTCACCAGCTGGACCGGAGAGGAGATTGACAACTGACCTTTGGACATGCTAGAATAGTATTGGGAATTCCTTTATAATTGAAAACAAGGGCCAATGGGGAACAAGGTACTCAAGGGGAGTTTGTGAGGGTGTAGTGCTTTTAATTTTTTAGTGCTGACTTATATAATTGCTTAGTGAGCAAGTGCCAGGTAACTTAAGTGCAATGTGTTACAGGTAACTTAAATGCAAAAATGACAAACAGTAACTTTCTTTCAAGTGAAACAAGGAAATAAGTACAGTAAGCGATGCAGATATCACTAGGGATTCACAGAAGCTCTGAAAAGCCGCGTTTTAGGTGGAATTAGCGTTCCAGGGACATAACAAGCAAACAAACATACAAACAAAGCTAGATTCAGCAGGTCTGGATCTAGTCTATGCTACAGCAAACAAGGTGTACCAATTTCAGTAAGAAACAGTTCAAATATGCAGGCACTATAAACCTTTAACCAGAAATTCCCAGCTCAGAAGGGCAGAGTCCAGCCTCTCGTCCCACAAGAGTGCAGACCACGAACCTTCTTAACGTAAAATAACTGGCCTGAAGCCCAAGTGCTTAAACCAGAACTAATACACTTTTAGAATAACAGACACTGAGCTCTCAATCAGCAGTTCCCAACTTAGAAGGATGTAAGCTACCTGTCTTGCCACCACAGTGCATGCCACAAACCTTCCTAATGTAAAACAACTGGTCTGAAGCCCAAGTGCTTAATCCAAAAGACTTAGAATGATAGCTACACTTTAATCAAGTTACTACCAAGCAGTAATAAATACAATTGAATACTTTAAAGAATGCCTGGATTAGTGCTCAAGTTATATAAACAAAGCTAGATTCAGCAGGCCTGGATCTAGTCTATGCTACAGCTAATAAGGTGTACCAATTTCAGTAAGAAGCAGTTCAGATATGCATGCACTATAAGCCTTTAACCAGAAACTCAGAGCTCAGAAGGCCAGAGTCCAGCCTCTCCTCCCACAAGAGTGCAGACCACGAACCCTCTTAATGTAAAATAACTGGCCTGAAAGCCCAAGTGCTTAAACCAGAATTAATACACTTTTAGAATAACAGACACTGAGCCCTCAATCATCAGTTCCCAACTTAGAAGGATGTAAGCTGCCTGTTCTGCCACTACAGTGCAGACCACAAATGCTCTTAATGTAAAACAACTGGTCTGAAGCCCAAGTGTTTAAACTAAAAGGCTTAGAATGAGTTACACCAAGCAGTAATAAATACAATTGAGAACTTTTAAGATGACGCAAAAGCAAAATAAAGTAGGAAGAAACACAAATACAGTAAAAGCAGATAAAAAATTTTTTTTCAGAAAAGTAGCAAAAGCAGTAGTAAAAACAATTCTCATGCAGTGCAAGCTGGCACACTTGAGTATGTAGCAATATGAGTCCCCACACAGTTTGAAAAAATGTAATTAAATTATAAAGGACTAAAAGCAAGTGCAGAAAGGGTTTATTAGGTAGAATGCGATAAAGAGATGGGACTGGGGGAGTGTCCTAGATCAAATCTACAGTGGGGCGGACACTGCAAAAGCCACCAAATTTAAACTACAACCAAGAACAGGGAGGGGGGGTGGTGGGGAAAATCAGTTTCAACACAGATGTGAGGAATGTGCAAATTATAAAGCCAAAAAATATATACTGATCTCTATATATTTGCAGAGCAGTAAGACAACAGATATCTAAGCAACAATTTAGCTCTATAATACAGAATAATACAGAAACATATACTCAGCTCTATATATTTGCAGATAGTCTTGTAAGGCTGTCTCTCAAACTAAGGTTCCAGTTTGAATGCAGATTGTGAGTTAACAGGGCAAACACACCAGCTATAAAGCCGATTATATCAGCTGAAGACAAGGCAGGAAATGAGGAGGGGGTGGGGAAAAACAGTTTCAACACAGATGTGAGGAATGTGCAAATTATAAAGCCAAAAAATATATACTGATCTCTATATATTTGCAGAGCAGAAAGACAACAGATATCTAAGCAACAATTTAAGAATTAAGAATTTAAGAAGAATACTATACCCATTAGTTTGCCGTGCCTCTGTCCAGCAGTGATACAGAGATGATCCCCGGGGTAAACCTACGATCTCCCATCCACTGGTCAAGATTCCTCTTGAACAGAGCCAGCGAGGTGCTCTGTCTCGCATGGACTGGGATTCTGTTCCACAGCATAGGGAGTCTCTGGGTGATGAATCTGTCCCTCCAGCACGTCCTATTTATATCCGTGTTGAGGTTTAAGTCTCTTGCTCTTGTGGCTCTGGTGGAGTTGGATTTTTTGAGGTGGAGCATGTCCATTAATTCCGGGTTGGACATGGCCTTGTATGTCAGGCACAGGTCACCTCTGAGCAGATGGTATGCGACTGAATAGAGCTGGAGTTTCTTCAGTCGGGCAGCATATGGCATATTTTGAGCCCCTTTATCCTTTTGGTGAGGAACTTTTGGGGTCTTTCCAATTGCTGCAGGTGTCGGGTAAGATACATTCGAATGGGGCATTGTACTCAATCATTGGTCTGATAAGTGAAGAGTACAGGGGAACAATGACCTCCCTTGATCTGGATGTGAATCCCTTCATAATCAGGTGGGCAATGTAGAAGGTCCTCCTAACCACTTTGGCAATGTGAGTGTCAAAAGAAAGGTTACTGTCAACTTGGGTCCCCAGGTCCCTGATAACCTCTTCTGTGCTTAATGGATTGCCACCTATGTGGTAACTTGGGGTTACCTTGTTTTTACCAAAGGGTATGACTATACATTTTTTGGCGTTTAGCTTGAGGCCATGGCTCTGGCACCAGTTATCCGTTTCTATGAGACCTCTCTGAAGGATATCTGTGTCTGATGGATTTTCAACTATGGCACCCAGTTTGCAGTCATCTGCAAACTTTGTCAGCCACAATCCTCCTATGTTTGCCTGCACTTCTGAAAAGTAGATGCCGAACAAGAGGGGGCCCAGGACTGAGCCCTGTGGGACACCGCTTGTGACCGGCTTGGAGTCTGACATGGCACCAGCAACTGTAACCCTGTGGGTTCTGTCCTTGAGCCAGTTTGCAACCCATCTTGTGACATATGGGTTTACATTTAAGCTGGTGAGCTTTTCTATGATACCCGAGTGGGGTATTGTGTCGAAAGCTTTTGCAAGGTCAAGGTAGGCTGTGTGAACTGCCTTACCCTCATCAATGGCCTTGGTGACTGTTTCAAAAAAGTCGACCAAGTTCAAGAGAGATGATCTGCCCTTGACAAAGCCGAATTGGGTAGGATCCAATGTCTGTAGGTCCCCTATGTCTTTATTTATGAGTTCCATTATGATCCTCTCCATAGCTTTGCAGACCAGGCTTGTTAAGCTTATGGGGCGGTAATTACCAGGGTCCGTAGAAGCACCGCCTTTGTGGAGTGGGACCACAGTTGCCGTCCGCTACTCTTTGGGTACGTATCCTGTGGTAAGGCTAAGATTAAACAGCAGCCTTATGTGTGGGTTTAGTTCCTCATTGAGTTTGTGTAGCACACAGCCAGGGACACCATCCGGTCCCATTGATGCTGTGTTTTTAGCTTTAGAGAGAGCAGCTGTCACCTAGGCATTTGAGATAATTGGGAGGCTACATTCTGCTGGGATAGATATTTCTCCTTTTGGGGGGGGAGGGAGGGGAGAAATTTTCACTGAACCTGTCTGCCAGTATGTTTGCAATGTCTGTGGGTTCAGTGATTTTTGTATCATTTTGGACTAATTCTGAGCATATCTGGGAGTTTCCACCCAGATTTCTAACATAGCTAAAGAAGGCCTTATGATTGTCTTTTGAGTCCTTGGCGATTTTTCTCTCAAAGTTGGCCTTGGATGATTTTATGAGTGATCGTAGTTTTTGCTAGTATTGATCAGAGATGTCTTCCCTTTTAGGGATTTTGCTCTATCTTGTAGTAGCTTTCTCCTCTTGTTGTAAAGTTTGTTTATGGCTGGGGTCCACCAGATCGGGTGCTTGCCTTTGGTGGAAAGGGTCTTGATTTTATTTGGGATTGCTTGATCCATGCAATCCTGGAGGTGCTCGTAGAAAGCATTTGTAAGGGATTCAGCAGCGTGGGCTGTGGTTTCCAATGGCTCAGGGGCCTTGAAGGATACCACACCAGTCTTAAGAAGTGTGAAGTTGGCTTTTGAGAAGTTCTTCACTGTGGTCTTTTGTTGGGGTGGGGGCGGGATGTGGATCTCCAGTGAGATTAGTTTATGGTCTGATCTCACCAATGAGGGATATACTTCCAGTGTGGAGCATTTTGTCCCCATGTTTGTGATGATCAGGTCTAATATATTTTCACCTCTTGTGGGAATGGTGACAAGTTGTTCCATAGCATTTGAGTTTATGAACTCCAGGAACCTTTGGGCTAGGGTATTGGGGCTTGAGTAATGTTCCCAGTCTATGTTTGGGTAGGTGAAGTCACCCAATATGATGGTGTTTGGAGAGACATTTATACTCTCCAGTGTCTTCAGGAAGGCTGTGTGGGGTTCCTGAGTTTGAGAGGGTGGCCTGTAACATGCTACAAACTGTAGAGCAGTTTTGCCTATGGTTAATTGCACCTGAATGGTCTCTGATGCTTCGTGAGTTGCCACCAGCCTGGAGGTGTGGGTATCCTTGATGAATATGGATACACCCCCTCCTTTTGTGGTACGGTCCGGGTTTTGGGGCCGGAACGCATGATATGAGGTAAAACCTGATAGTGCTGGGGTGCTCTCAGGAGCCTTGAACCAGGTTTCAGTCACAGCACAGACATCGATGTTCTCCATACTGAGCAGGTCTTCGAGGGCGTGCATCTTGAGATTTAGACTTCTGGCATTGAGCAGCATTACCCTTAGTTTTTTTCCATTATTGTTTTCTAGGGCGGTGGGTTTAGAATTTGAGCCTTGTCTAAAAAAGGCACTATGGGGGTGGCAAGAGCCTTTGCCAATATCCGGAAACCCAGGGGTGACAGGTGCAAGCCGTCCCTTGCGAAGCAGCGTGGCTTGTCAAGCATGTCATTCCAGGCAGACAGACATTGGATCCCCTTAGAATGACACCAGAAATTAAGCCAATTATTAAAACTGATCATTTTGTCTCTGTATTGTGGCATCATTCTTGGTGAAGGTAGGATACTGCTCAGGGTCAGGGTCATACCAGCCTGGGCTACATAATCTGAGAGCTCCTTTATGTCTCTTTTCATGTAGTCCAGGGAGGTACATCTCAGGTCATTCACACCGGCATGGACAATGACTGAGTCATACTTGTAATTGCTGTGGAGTGACCTGAGTGCTTGTGTTATGTGGCGGATTCTAGCGCCCGACAGGCAGCTTACTGTGACCCTCTCCTTGTTCAGTCTGGTGAGTGGGACGTCAGTGTGTCTGACTATGGAGTCACCTATGACAAGTGTGTCTGGCATTGTGTTTGGCCTTAAGGGCTGTGACTGATTTGCACACTGACTTTGTGATCTATGTGTTGCTTGTGTTATGTCATGAGGTGGCAGTTGTTTGGGTGCCTGCTTTGGAGGCCTCTGCTGTTTTGGTAGATTTTTGATCAGTGCCTCCGAGTATGTCTTTGTGTGTTTATGTGTTTGATTTATAGTTGTGATAGTTCTATGTCAGACTGGGTTTATGGTGTGTGTGGTTACCTTCTCCTCCTGTCTGGTTTTGCCAGTCCTGAGTTGAGAGAGCTCAGCCTCCAGTTTGGCTATATAGTTGCATCTCTCGCATGTATTTGTGTTTTGTGGGAGGAGGAGAGGGTTGTCTGTGTACATGAGGCAATTGTAACATTGCCTCAATATTCCCAGATTCACCAGCTGAGCAGGAGAGGACACTAGCAACTGACCCTTTGACATTCTAGAAGAAATGAAAAAGTTTGCTGTGTAACTGAGTCAGAAAGGACCTATAGGGAAGTGGGTACTCAAGGGGGTTTTAAGCTAGTGAAGTACTTTGTATAATATAGAATTGCTTTACCTGACTAAAAAATGCTTTAGGAACAAGTGCTGAGCTTTACAGATAGAGAATAGACTGTTTAGATTACAAGTAGAGCAGTTCTAAGGGAAAAAATGAAGAGCAGACTTTACGGAGCCAGAAATAGTTTAACCTTGTTGATGGTGCTCTAGTGGCAACTCCGCGCTAAATGCAGAAAAGGCAATAAGTCAGTAGTACAGGCTAGCACACTTTAGTGGGCAGCCAAACAATTAAATTAAACTGCAAACAAACACTTTTCGACTTGAATTAGACTAATTTCGACTAAAATGTACTTTTAAGTGCAGATAATAAAAAATGCAGTAAATAACTATGAAAACAGTTAAAGCTTGCTCTAGGTAAGCAGCAGAAGGTAAAACAAATATAAAAAACAGCAGGATACTTAATCAGGAAAGCAGTCGCTTTTTTCAGTTCTCTGTAGCCAGGAAGACTCAACAGGACCACGTGGAGCTGTGTCTGAGCAATATGGCTTCAAAAAAATGCCAGAGGCAGATTTGAACCAGGGAACTTCAAAAGAGCTAGAAATGGTCCAAAATGACCAATTACTACGGCTTCTTGTGCTGAGGTCACTTCCCTCAAGGACAGGTAGGCTATTCAAGGCTCCCCACTCCCACTGGTGAGCTAAGAAACTTCCTTCTATCCAAGTAAGGCAATGGACAACACAGGGTTCTTATTTTAATCAGCCCAGTTATTTAGAGTCAACTCCTTTTCAACCCACTCTTTCCTTGATGATCCCCTCAGTTATAGGGGAAGTATGCTTGCTCTGTGCCTGAGAATATTCTCCTTAACCCCCCCCCCCAGGGTTCTGTGGGTCCCTGGAAAGAATTTGTGACAGGAGAGGGAGAAGGGAAGAGGCAGAAGGAGATAATTTGTAGGTTTCTAAGATTTCCTTTTTGTCATTTTGCATTTTGAAGGTTTACATTTTTTAATTACAGTAATATTACCATTTCTGACAACTTAATTAAGATATTTAATAACAAATGGTTTTAATTTTATTCCAGCCAAAAAGTTTGATATGGTCAAAACTCTTTTTAGAATTTAAACTGTTTGTTAGCAAAATTAATTTATCATTGTATAAGGCAGAAAGTAACAATTCTTCAACTTTTTACTGCCCTGGTGTTTTTAACCCACCCTTTTACTTCCTGTGATGTTATTTGAAAAATTGTAAGAGCAGGAATTGACGGACTTGGATCATTTGTAGCCAGAGAAAAAGTTTTCCAATTTAATCAACAAGCAGCAGTTATTACTAGCAGGTCATAATTTATGTATTATGAAGCTTGACAAAGAGGTGAGGGGTTATTATGACCTCTTTTGGTTATGTGGCTGAATTGTAGGAATATCTTAATATGCAGTTTTTTGCAGTTGCCTGTAGGAATGAAGTCTATTTCCTTTGGGAAAATTAACGTGATGCTTAATGATTTTATGTGTGATTTTAGTCTTCTCCTTAACATTGTGCTTTTTGCACATCGAGAAACCTATTATACCAGCGATTTTTCAGATTCCCAAGACCCATAAGGACAAGCTGAATCCACCATTAAGACCAATTGTTGTTACTGAGGGATCAACAATTACAATTCTAGCTAAGATTGTAGATTAAAATTGAAGAAGTTTTTTTATTGACAAGGGTCAAGTTTTGCTGGATTTTTGGTATTGCCTTAGGGTTCTGGCTAAGCAAACATGACAATGATTTATGGTTAGTTACCATTGATGTCAGGGCCTTCTGTGTGGAGTCTGCATGTCCTCCCCGCAGTTGAGTGGCATTCCGAAAGACATGCGTGAATGGGCGTGCCTTCGTTGAAGGTTGGGTGTCGAGCTGGCAACTCGGCACCGTAAAAATCTGCTGCCAATCATTAGCGGACCGAAGTTCCGCTGTAGCGACCCCTAACCAGGAACAGCCAAAAGACATACAACAACAACAACAACCATTGATGTCAAGGATCTTTTTTAGGTATCCCCCACCAAATGGGACTTGAATGGTTTTGTAAATCCTTGGTATTAGGGACATCCCCATCTGTTAATGACATCAAAATATTAGTAGAACCTATGGAAATTGTACTGACCCGTAATTAATTGCATTTTGAAGGGGGATATTATAGGCAGGTAAAGGGTGTGGCTATGGGGGCAGCTTCTACTCCTGTTTTTGCAAACATTATCATGTAGTATTGGAAATATATGTATATTATTAATGTCTGTTTTGGGAATCCATTGCTGTTTATTTATGATTCCTTGATGAGATATTGTTTTAGAAAGGTGATGAGGATAGTTTGCAGGTATTTTTCTATTACATTAATGGAGCTACTGATTTTTTAAGATTTACTCATCAGTGTGACTTCACTTCCATCAACTACCTTGATATATGCAGTATAATGAATACAAATAAAATGAGATTTGAGTGCAATATTTATAGAAAGCCCACTACTAGTGCTCATCCATTTTGCCAGAAGAAAAGTTTGGTTAAGAAGCAGTTTGTATGGTTATCACGACTTGTGACCAAACACAGTGAATTTGTTCTTGAAGCTGACAAATTGGTTGAGTTATTTATTACTATGACATACCCTAGGTCTTTGGTAGATAAACTTAAAAATTATGTGGCGAAGGATCATAGTACTAAGTACAGGCAGTCCCCGAGATACAAACGTACTACTTATGTACAACCCATACTTATGAACTGACTACCATAAAGTTTATCTTAAAAAATTCAGTTTGCTGTACATATAATGGTTCATAGGTATGACAGCATACTCATAAAAACATTAAGCGCCTTCAGCTGCTTGTCAGTGTGAGAAAGCAAACGTTCTGTCAGTTTGACTAACGCATTTTTGAGTGTGTGTATAACTTTATACAGTATCTAGCTTATAGTATATTTTTCTCTTACAGGTATTTACCTATGTAAAAATGTCTTAGAAACGTAAATTTGATGCTTGTGGAGGTGATGCATCAAAGAAAAGGAAAATAATCACTATTGAACAAAAAGTTAAAATAATAAAGCAATCAGAAAGAGGTGAAATTCCATCAGTCATTGGCAAAGTGTTAGGCTACAGTCACACAACGATTGCAACAATTGTGAAAGATAAAATGAAAATAATGGATCATCTGAAAGGCTGTGTGCAGATGAAAACTACAATTATTGATAAGCAATGCAGTGGTTTAATTATTGAAATGGAAAAATTACTGATGATTTGGTTAGAAGATCAAAATCAACGTAATATTCCAATTAGACTTTCTTTAGTGCAGGCAAAGGTGCAAAGCCTTTTCAGTGATTTAAAACCTCATGGAGATTATGAAGAAAATGTTGTGTGATGAAGAATTTATAGCCAGTAGTGGCTGGTTCACTCACTTTAAATTGCGAACAAATTTGTCCAACTTTAAAGTATAAGGTGAAGCGGCAAGTGCCAATGTAAGTGTTGTGAGTGCATTTCCTGAAATGTTGAAAAAAAAATCATTGAGGAGGGAGGTCATACACCAGACCAAAAATTTAATATAGATGGAACTGGTTTATTTTGGAAAAAAATGCATGAAGAAGCCTACATTTCAGAAGAGGAAAAAAGTGCACCAGGGCATAAAGCAGCAAAGGACAGGCTAACGTTATTCCTTAGAGGGAATACATCTGGGGATTTCAAGTAAAGCCTTTGCTTGTGTATCACTGCCTGAATCCGAGGGCACTTAGAGGTATCAATAAGGCAGCCCTTTCTGTTATTTGAATGGCACATTCAAAGGCTTGGGTTCTTGAACCATTTCATCCCTACTGTTGAACGTTATTTATTAGGAAACAAAAAATCAGTTTAAGATTCTCCTTCTGCTTGATAATGCACCTGGATATCTAAACATTTTAGATGACCTTCACTCCAATGGAAAAGTGGTATTTTTACCACCTAACACCACATCCTTATTGCACCCAATGGACCAGGGAGTAATAGCCTCATTTAAGGCCTATTATTTACAGTGGACCTTCTCACAAGCAGTCAGGGCTACCCAAGATAATGTGATGATCTTAAGGGATTTCTGGAAGAATTATAATATTTATGATGCCATAAAAATATTGCTCATTCTTGGGATGAAGTGAAAAGTCAAATATAAAAGGAGTGTGGAACAAACTGTGTCCACAGTTTGCACATGAGTTTCAAGAGTTTACAACAGACGACATTGCCAGAGTTAGGCAAGCTGTGGTTGATATTGGTAATCAACTGAAGTTAGATATCAGTGCAAATGATGTTGTGGACTTACTGGCTTCCCATGGCAGAGAATTGAGCCATGAAGACCTTACTGAATTAGAGAAGCAAGTGGAGGCAGTGGAGCAAAATGATGACCTTGACATTCCAGAACTGAAAAAAATGTACGATGAAAGAGTTTGCTGAAGCCTTTCGTCTCATTAAGCAGGGATGGCAAAATTAGAGCAGCAAGATAAGAATGCAGAGATGTTTACCAAAGTTTACCATGCAATTAATGAGGGCCTCAGCTGCTATAAAATAATGAGAAAAAAAATGCAGTGTGCAATCCTCCCTTGATGCCTACTTCAAGAAATCGCATCCAGTACATTACAGTAAACCATGTATGTTTCCACAGTTTTTTGAAAACTGTTGCTATTATTATTATATTGAAGATGTTTTAGTGTGTCTTAAGCATTTTATAATGTTTGCTTCCTGAAGTATTGTATAAGCATAGAAAGATAAAATATAAAATATAAGAATATGTTCCGACTTGCACACAAATAACTTGTTTGTAACATGAGGACTGCATGTATTCCCCAGTTTTATCTGGCAGTGAATTATGACCCATTTTGCATGATAGGGTAGATAATGCTTCTGATACAGTTAGGTTTCAGATACCATTGGTAATCTCTCATGAGCAATTTAGTTCTAGTGTAAGAGAGAGTATTGTAAAGAATTGGAAGTTGTTTTTTGATTCTGTTTAGTCTGTCCCTTCTTCGGGGCTATTGCCATCATTTGTATATAAGACGGGGTGGAATATTAAGAATTTATTTGAGAAGAGTACTGTCAACAGTGATAGATATGGTATGGTTGAGTGTGGGGCTTACAAATATTGTCATTTTATCTATGATGGACCCTTTATTACTGTGCAATCTTACCCTAAGACTATCAGGAACAATGGTGTTATTTATGTTTCCCTTTGCATTTGCAATGCTTTAATCAATGCAATTTGTGAATTTTAATAGGTTTTTGTTTTATGTTGTTGACACACAGGTCTACTTCACATGACCGAAAACTCAAAAATACTGAATTTCATTTGCTTGAGACAATACCTAAGTTTCAAAATACTGAAAACTCATTTGACTGAGTCTCATTATACTGAAAGCTTACAATGCTGAATTTCAAAATACTGAATTTTGAGTCGTAGACGTGATGTGTTTCCCTTCACCTGTGACTTCCTTGTGATAAAAAAAAAATTACTGTAACTTACTGTAACTTAAAGTGCCGACTGTCAGAATACTGACTGACAGTAGTGTTGTAGTGTTTCTATATGTGGGTATGTCTCTCTACATTTTTTATGGGAAATATCTAAAGTAATATGGTGGATGCTCCATGTGTTCTTGGCACTAGTGGCAGTTACTGTAAGGTAATTAAAAGGTATATGCCCTTTCCTCCTTGTAGTGCGATCCAGGAGTTAATATATATTTTTGTTGGATGTGGTGGGTGTAGCCCTCCACCTTGTTTGATTTTATATTGTCTGGTTTCTGTATATATAAATGAAGGCATATAGATATCTATGTCTATATCTGTGTATATATATATATATATATATATATATATATATATATATAAAACTCAGAAAATATTAGATAAATAGTTAAAAAAATATGAGTTGTGAAGTATGTCATCCAAAAAAGATATCTAGATCTACTTTTCTATATATGTGTATATATATATATATATATATATATATATATATATATATATATATATTGGATAACATATATCACAATTGGTATTTTTATTAACTTTTTATGTAATATTTTCTGAGTTTTAAGGTACCCTCTTTTTAAATGCTTAAATGTATTATGGATTAATGTCATTGGCTGAATCTTTTATTAATGAATTGGTCAATGATATTTAAGTATTTTCTTGCAGTTCTCTGTATTCTGTTGACGTTTGTATTTCAGTTTATTGAACAAAAGTGCTAAATTATATTTATTAAATCTTTTCTTGCTGTGATTATGCTATTTTTTTTTTGCTTTCTTATTACAAATGTGTTCACATTTTTCCATAATTAGAAGACTTGCTTATCTTTGTAAAATCTTTTTCAAAGTGTTATGACTCTTTTAGGTTGGTAAGGGATCTCCTAGGCATGCTGGGATTCCAAGACAACTTATAGATGTCTTGGCTGACTCCTTCCCATGGGATTATTTTCTTGGGGTGTCTCCCGGAACCTCATTTTTAAGACCTTATCTTACACAGGAAACAATAGATTTTCTTCATCTCACATTGCTGCAGTCCTAACACTTGGGTAGTCCGCTGTCCCTCGGTCGGCCCGAATATCAGAGTATAAGGCTGACGTCGGTCAAGGCGCATTTGACTGACATCAGAACGTCAGGGTACAAATGCGCATGACCGACGTCATATCCTCAGTCTTTTTTGCCGCATGGTCCGATGCAGAAGCAGTGTTGCAAGTGCCGTTCGGCGTTCTGAAATTTTTCGAATTCGGAGTTTCAGACCGAAGTCAGAGTTGGTTAAGTACCCGCTGGGGAATATTTTGGTTTTTCTTGCCTCAGTGGTTTACCGGATGTCAGAAAAGTGAATAACTGTATTTCTTGTGGGAAACAGATACCGCATAGGGATTACCATAATTTGTGTATACCTTGTTTGGGACCTGTGCACGACGTTGTTGGGTGTCGCTTTTGTGCTAGGTTCAATAAACGCACTATAAAGCGTAGGTTGGATTGTGCCAGGTTGGTCTTTGGGAAGCGGTGCAATTACAATATGCCGTCGGATGCTCCGACGCCGGCTTCCTCAAAGAAGCGCAAGGACAAGGCAGTTAAACTTAGATTAGAGGAGTCGTCCGAACCGGACGCCGGTTCTTTAGAGGCGTCAGTGGAACCGGTGGTTCCGACGGAGGCCTCTATGGAGTCCCAGGGTGAAACTGTGTTTTTACAGGATGTGGCCTCCCAGGAGGCAGGTCAGGCTGTAGGGGCTTCTCAGGTAACTGTACTCCCCTCCCTTCCTAAGGTGTCTAGGCCCTCTCTTTCGGCTTCCAAGGCTTCTCCTAGAGGCAGGTCTAGTTTTACTTCTGTGGGTGTCACTCCTAGTTCTTCAGGTTCTGTGCCCAAAAAGCACATGCTTAAAATGGCAGAAGATTTAATTACTTTAATTAGAGGCTCTATGCCCCCTCCTGATAAGAGGCCTAGGATGGAACCTGTGTTGGGGATTATGAGCAGGCTTCGGATGTGTCTGAGTCTTCGGCTGAAGACTTGCAGGAGTATTCTCATTATTCTGATTCTGATGTGGATGATTCTACTCCTTCTGCTTCTCCTCCTGAGGATTTTTCTATTTCAGAGACCCTTCTCTCCATGAGAGAGCATTTTAAATGGGAAGGTCAGGATTTCTCTGATTTCAGGAAAAGGCTTAGGAATTTTTGTTTTACCCCAGCATAGGCCTTTAGCTATACCTCCTGTTCTGAATGTAGTGGAAGATGTGTTTGCAGAGGCTTCGCTTAATCCTGATTCTTTGCCTCCTGCTCCTGTTAAACCAGACAGGTATTACAGGGTGCCTGAAGCTCATAAGTATCTTTTTAAGAGTCCTAGGGCAGACCCAGAAACTGTTAGCCAGGGGCCTAAGGGTGTAAAGGCTTCTGTTGTCAAGAATCCGGTTCCTGCAGATAAAGAGGCCAGGGCCTTGGATAGATGGGGTAAGAAAGTTTATACTTCTTCCACTCTAGCCATGAGAGCTTTGAATTGCCAGTTTCACATGTTGAAATATCAAAATTATCTCCTTTCACAGTTGAAATCTAAGGTTGATGCTCTGGCGGAAGGTATTGATTGTAAAGAGTTACAAGATTTCGTGCATGTTTCTGAACAGGTGGGTAAGCATTCTTTGCAATGTGGTTTTGATGCTGTACAGGCCTCGTCTAGGGTGGCTGCCACTGGGTCAGTTCTTCGCAGGCATGCCTGGCTGAGGGATCAAAATTTATCTGATCATGTTAAAACTAGGATTTTGGATGCCCCTTTGCAATCTGATGTCTTGTTTGGTTCTCCTGTTGAGGCAGTTTTAAAGAAAATGGAAGACAAGGCTAAGTCCATGCAGACTGTTAAAGATTTTTTGCAGGTTCAGCCTCCAAAGTTTAGTAGAAATTGGCCTACTAAAGGGTGGACGTATCCTTCTTATGATTCCCAGTCTAGGGGTAGATCTAGACGTGGCAGGGGCAGAGGTCAGGGCTCTTTCAGGCCTAGGACAGGGAGTTCTCCTGCACAGTCTTCGGGTGAGGGCAGGGGTCAGTCCTTTCGTAAGCAGACCCAATGACCTACCTTTTCAGCTGCCAGAACCTTCTCGACTGGCAGCACCTTTGGGAGGAAGGTTGGCACTTTTCAAAGAAAATTGGAGTTTGATTACCCAAGACAGATGGGTACTGGATATCATACATCACGGTTACAGGTTTTATTTCCATACCTTGCCTCCTTTCAAAGGCATGTCAGACATTCCTCCTCAACAAAGAATAGAGGCTCACAAGCAAATTTCTCTGTTACTTCAAATAGGGGCCATACAGCCGGTTCCTATGCCAGAAAGGGGCCTAGGATTTTATTCTCGCCTGTTTCTGGTGCCAAAAAAGGGGAACACGTGGAGACCAATTTTGGATTTATCTATCCTCAACACTTATCTGGACATTCCCAAGTTCAAAATGTTGACGTTACAACAGCTTTTACCTCTACTGGGCAAGGATCACTGGATGGTAACTTTGGATCTCAAGGAGGCTTACCTTCATGTTCCTATCAGGCTAAGTTGCAGGAAGTATCTGCGTTTTCGGACTGGGACTTCTCACTATCAGTTCTCCGCATTGCCCTTTGGCTTATCTACTGCCCAGAGTATTTACAAAAGTTCTGGCTCCAGTGATAGCTTTCTTCAGGCTAAAAGGAATACAAATCTATCCTTATTTGGACGATTGCCTGATACTGGCTCAAGGAAGGACGAGCTTCTTCGTCATTTGGAATATGTGATAGCAGTGCTAAGATGCCTGGGGTATTCTGTGAACGAAATAAAGTCCAGTCTAGTACCCACTCAAGACATGTGCTTTCTGGGAGTAAGACTGAATACAGCATCCCAGATGGCCTTTCTAACCCCGGACAAACAAAAGAATCTTTCCCTTTACTTCCATCATCTATCTCTTCAGTCCGGGCTGACTGCAAGGACAGTCCTTCAAGCCTTAGGGTTCATGGCATCTTGTATTCTGGTGCTTCCCAATGCCAAACTGCATATGAGGAAGTTGCAATGGTATCTCAAAATGTATGGACACAGCACTGCCAGCATCTGGACACTGTCATTCAAATAATACCTTGCATTCAAAAGGAATTTTTGTGGTGGGCTCAGGAATGTCACCTAAACAAGGGACTCTCTGTGACCCGGCCAGAGGCGAGTCAAATTTTAACGACAGATGCCTCAGACAAAGCTTGGGGAGCTCATCTAAATGGAAAGTGGATACAAGACAAGTGGCCTGTCAGACTACAGCATCTACATATCAACTTGAAGGAGATGTTAGCAGTCCAGTTTGCATTAATAGCTTTCAAGGATTTACTTCTTCCAGGGCAGGTGTTGATTCTAACAGACAACACAACTGTCATGTGGTACATCAACAAGCAAGGGGGAACACATTCTTATCCTCTATGCAGGCAAGCAATGATTTTGTGGGAGACTGCTCTCAGTTTACAACTAAGTCTTCAGGCAAGGTTTCTGCTGGGAGCACAGAACTCCTTAGCAGATGTGTTAAGCAGACAAATCATGGATCCCCACGAGTGGAAACTGGATCTTCATGTATTTCAGAAATTGACAGTGTCCTGGGGAACTCCAGACATAGATCTGTTCGCTTCTCCACTAAACCACCAGCTGCCAAAGTTTTGCACAAAGCGGTTTCATCCCACAAGCTTGGAAAGTGGATGCTCTTTCTTTCAGTTGGAAAAATCTTCATGTGTATGCCTTTCCACCTCTGCCTCTCCTCCCAAAGGTACTTCTGAAGGTCAGACAGGACAAGCCAAGGATGATTTTGATAGCTCCAGATTGGCCTCGACAGCACTGGTACCCATTACTGAGAAGTCTGGTACGGAAGCCTCCATGGCCTTTGCCTTTGATTCCTCATCTGTTGTCCCAGGAGGACAGTCATTTGCTCAATGTCAAGCTTCACTCTCTTCACCTAACAGCATGGCATATTCTGTTTTAAACCATAAAGGGTCTCAACTTCCACAACAAGTTTTGAATGTGATTTTAGAAGCTAGAAGGCCTAGTACAAGGAAAGTGTACGCAGATAAATGGAAGAGATTTTTATTTTGGAGTGCAGCTAAGGATTTGGATGTTTCTGAGCCTAATTTAAGTGTGGCTCTTCAATATCTTACTGAGTTATTGGACAAAGGTTTGTCCTTCTCTTCTATTAAGATTCATGCTGCAGCAATTTCAGCTCACTACGACTGTGACCCACCATTGTTTTCTCATCCTTTGTTCAAGCAATTTCTTAGAGGTGCAATGAATATAAGACCCCCACGAAGGGCTCCTACTCCTGCTTGGGATCTCAATTTTGTGTTGGAGAAACTCACTCTACAACCTTTTGAGCCTGCAGCTACTGCTGAGTTGAAATATTTGTCATGGAAGACTGCTTTTTTGTTGGCCATTACCTCTGCAAGAAGGGTTTCTGAATTGCAGGCCCTTATGGCAGTTGAGCCTTTCTTAATTTTCCATAAGGATAGGGTATCTTTACGTACTAATCCTTCCTTTATGCCTAAAGTGGTTTCTAGTGTGGCTTTAAACCAAACTATTCATTTGCCTACTTTTTATGCAAATCCCCAAAATAAAGGGGAAAAGATTTTGCACACTTTAGATGTACACAGGCAGTTGCGATATTATTTGGACAGAACTAAAGGGTTCAGACAATCTCAGCAGTTATTAGTTTCTTTTGCTTTGTGCTGTCAGGGCAAGCCCGTGTCAAAACAAACTATTTCTAAGTGGATTGGATTTTGCATTGCTTTCTGTTATTCCCATCATGGCAAAGAGATTCCAGCTGGGATTAGGCCTCATTCCACTAGGGCTACTGCCACGTCAACAGCTTTTGAGGGGGTGGCAACTAAGGATATTTTGGAGGCAGCCACTTGGAGTTCAGTGCATACCTTCTCTAGGCATTACCACCTTCCATTGTACTCTAAATCCAGGGCTGGTTTTGCCACTGTTGTGTTGCAGGGCATTTTGGCTGCTCCTGCTTCATTATAGTTTAGCCATCCTCCCTTACCTCTGCTTTGGGATTCTACCCAAGTGTTAGGACTGCAGCAATGTGAGATGAAGAACATAGTACAGTTTTGTACCTACCATAAATGTAGATGTTCGAAGATCCACATTGCTGCAGTCCAATTTACCCTCCCTCCTTCCCCTCTGTAGTTTGAGGTGGTTGTGTGGGTTGGGTTATCCATCTGAGGTATATTGTGTATATTGTATATATTGTATATATTGTACATATTTTTGGTGTTAGGCTGGTTGGTTGTTTAGTTGTTGTCTATGGGTTTTGACCTTTCTTTTTAGGGTCTTCTGACATCTGGGGCAAGAAAAGACTGAGGATATGACGTCGGTCAGGCGCATTTGTACCCTGACGTTCTGATGTCAGTCAAATGCGCCTTGACCGACGTCAGCCTTATACTCTGATATTCGGGCCGACCGAGGGACAGCGGACTACCCAAGTGTTAGGACTGCAGCAATGTGGATCTTCGAACATCTACATTTATGGTAGGTACAAAACTGTACTATCTGTATTTAAATCTTTTCCTGAGTGTTTTGGCTCAGACATCTGTCTCAGCGAGGTTCCTTGGGATTCTCAGTCTCATGGCATCTGTGATACTCATGGTACCTGTTGGAAGACTCCATATGAGTTAAAATTCAGTGGTACTTGAAATCTGCTCATAGCACAGTCCCTACTGTGGAAACTTTTGTTATTTATCTTTATTTTGTACTTGAAATCTGTTTGATCCCAGCATCAACATTCACTGGTATTTAAATTCCATTTTTGGGATTTGTGAAAAGGAATATTTTGTGTTGGAGACACTAAATTTCTCAAATTCCAAGTCTGTTATTTTCCCTTCCTGTTCCAGCATAGTCAGTCACAACAGATGCTTCTAACTTTGGGAAGCAGTGTTTATGGTGACATGAGTGCAGGTCTTTGGAACATAAAAGACAGACTAAAGCACATAAACATAAAACAGACATTAGTGCTTATAAATAACAAAGCATAATGAATTGAAAGACCACCAAAAAAGAAGAAATAGATACATTTTGGGGAAGTATTTATGAAGATCCTGTGGACATAAGAAAGATGCTAAATGGGTGGAAGAAGTAAAAGAAAGAATAAGAAGTTTAAAGGTATATGATGTGAAATGGGATGAAGTAACAGCCAAAGAGATTGAAACAAAGTTAAGAAAAGCCTCTGACTGGAGATTGAAACAAAGTTAAGAAAAGCCTCTGATTGGAAAACCTCAGGCCCAGATGCAGTACCTAACTTCTGGTTAAAAGTATTAACATCTTTGCACGAAGATTTTGCCATGAATAAGAACTATTTATATGCGCTCCCGGAACAGACATCAACCTGGCTAACAAAAGGAAAAACAATGCTCCTACTTAAGAGTGAACGTGCAAGCTACCCTAAAAAGTATAGACCAGTTGTGGCAATAGAACAAAAGGGTAATGAAAAAAAGTCATATGGAACAAAGAATCATTTATTGTTAAATAAAGTCATAGTGGAGAACTGTAAAAAGGGGAATAATCTAAGTATGGCATGGATTGACTACAAACCCACTTTCATGGATAAAAGAGTGCTTAAAAATGTATAAGATACACTCTATACTGATCGACTTCATTACAGTGACCATGAAACAGTGGCAGACCACTTTGCAATTAAACCATGATAAAGGACAAATTATTATTCCAGGGATAAAAATTCAAAGGGGGATAATATTCTGGGGTGACTGTCTGTCTTGCCCTTAACCCATTAAGCTGTCTATGTAACAGTTTAGGCCATGGCTATAATTTGGCTCCTAGAAAACAACAAAGTGTAAAGGCTTCTCATCTTCTGTTTGTCGATGATTTAAAACTGTATAGCTCATCAGACGAGGAACTGAAAGTACAACTGCAAGTTGTCAAAACTTTTTCAGATGATATAAGAATGTTATTTGGTATTGATAAATGTGCAAAAGCAACCTTTAAAGTAGGAAAACTACAGCACCAAGAAAACATCAGTTTGGGACAGGAATGTGATATAAAAGAACTTGAGCAAGAGGGAGTGTATAAATACTTGGGAATTGATGAAGGATCAACAATAAAGCATGTACAAATGCGAATAAATTTGGTAAGGAATACTTTAGATTTTTATTTTATTTTATTTTACATTATTTGTTACCGGGAATGTCCGACTGGAATAAGGTCCATTTACAGCAGAGGCCCATGGAGAAAAGCTTCATAACATAACAGTACAAATACAACAAATGACAAAAAAATTCTGTACAGAGGCATATATACAATCAGAGCTCCATGTCTTTATAAGACAACATATAATCCATGAATGAACAGAAAATTTCTATACAGTGGCATATATACAATCAAGGAGACTTTTTGCACCTTAGTTTGATTTGAGTAAGCTTGGTATATAGATAGCAAAACTTTGAATTCCCTATTGGTAGTACAAAGCATAAAAATGAAGGAATGGAATCTGGAAAATAATGCTATTTGGGAGATATGTCATAGCGTGAGAAATAGTTTGTAGGATAGTAGTTCCTGATAGGGAGTATTTGAGTACAGAATAGCTGAGGTAAGCAGTGAGGAGATGAGGTGTGGCGAGTTAGGAGGAGAGCAGAAAAGATTTTATGTGATACAGGGACAGAGCCATGATTGCAAAAGGTGTGACTTTAGTGATATCTTGAAAAGTGAGAAGGATGGTGCAGAGGAGATACTTTGGGGGAGGTTATTCCATTCCCTAGCAATGGTGTGGGAGAACAGACTTTTCCCTGCACTGTTATTGGCTTTGGTTATGCAGAGCAGGGTTTTGTTGGATGAGCATAGAGGGCGATTTGCAGAATATTGGTTTAGAAGTTGGTTTAGGGCTGGGGTTTTCTGAGGGTTCCTTATGTTGAAGGTGAGGACTAATTGGTGATAGCTAATTAGCTGAGGGAGTTTTAACCACTGTAGTTGCTTTAGGGCAAGACAGTGATGACTTCTAAAAGTGGAGTTGTTAGTGAATTTTGTGATTTTATTGTAACATGACCCTAGTTTGGTTAGGTCTGTTTTCCTGATATGAATTAGGATTGGTGATGCATACATTAGGGTAGACAAGAGGTGGGTTTGGGCGAAGGAGATTCTAGCTTGGTCCGATAGGAACTGTTTGTGTGTGTATAGGGTTCCTAGTTTCTTATGTACCTTTGTGATGGTTTGTGAGATATGGACATTAAAGTTGTGGTCCCGTTTTTGGAGGTGATAGTGAAGATAGGAGGTGTGGATTTGGATTTATTGGGGGTAAAAAGGAGTAATTTGGTCTTGTTGGGGCTTAGAATGAGTTGGATGTCGGTGATCCATTGTTCCACGGAGCAGAAGGATTCTTGGGTAAGCTTTTGAAGAGTGGTTATGGATGGGGCTGAGCAGATTAGGGTGGAGTCATCTGCATACTGTATAAGTGATGCATGCCGGGTGGAAGTATGTAGTTTGTTAGTAAAAATGGTGAATAGTAGAGGACCCAGTACTGATCCTTGTGGGACGCCTATAGTAGTTGGCAATAGAGTAAATAGTGTACTTTGCCATTTAACTGATTGTTTTCTGTCAGAGAGAGAGCTTCTAAACCATGAAGTAGTAGAAGGGGTGAAGGATAAGGTTGACAGAGTGTCTAAGAGTAGGTTATGGGAGACCATATCAAATGCTTTTGATAGATCTAGGAATATGGCTGAGACTAATTTGTTTGTAAATTGTTTCTTAGATGGTTAATCTGACTGGTAAAGGAGAGTAGAGCAGTGGTTGTGCTATGGTTTGGGCAGAAACCATGTTGTGTGGGGGATAGGAGGTTATGTGAGGATAAGAAGTGCATTACCTGGGTGTGAATACATTTCTACAGAAGCTTGGAAAGGGGGGATAAGGTAGCAATTGGCCGGTAGTTTGATATGTGACACTTTCCATAGATGGGGTACGTAGGTTTCTTGTATAGAGCAGTTTATATGAATTGAGACAGGGTAGGCTAGTGATTCTGCAGCTAATTTTAGAAAATTTGTAGGTAAACCATCTGCTGCGAGTGTGGTGGGTTTTAGTTTATAGAGTAGCTTTTTAACTGAAAAGGTTGGTACAGATGAGAGTGTGAAGGTGGGTATGTTAGTCTGTTCTACAGTTGGGGTGGTTTTAATGTTCTTGTTGGATAGTTGGATAGATAGTGCGAGGATAGATTCTGTGAAGTGATGGTTGAATTCTGAGGCTATGCTATCATTATCAGAATTGTTGTTGGGAGATGGGGTGGTGGTTTTACCTGGTTTTAGAAGGGTATTTATGGCCTGCCAGAACTTTTGGGGGTTTCTAGAGTGCTTGTTTTGGATGTCTAAGTAGTAGTTCTTTTTATCTACTTTTGTTTGGGTTTTGGTCTTATTTCTTAGTTCTTGATATTTCTGTCTGTCTTGGATAGTGTTATTCTTTTTCCAGACATTGTCTCTAGCTTTTATTAAGGCTTTTGTTGTACTATTTAGCCATGGGGCATAGTTAACTTTAGTCATGAGTTTCATGATGGGAGGTAGTATATTTAGTGCATTCATAAAAGTAGTATTAAAAAAATCAACTGCCTGGTCTAAAGGTAGAGTTTTTAGTGTATTCCAGTCCTGTTGCTGGAGCATACTGTTAAGAGTTTGTGGAATTTCTTTGTGCTCGTCCCCTTGAATAGCATGGGTTTGGGTATTTTTGCCTGTTTACGAAGGAGGAATGTGGGGCAGTGGTCACTCAATGTATCAGGTAAGCAGCCCACATAATAATTTTCTGTGGGATATTAACTAGTGACTTAAATTAATCCTGAAAACAGAGTTGACATCTAGGAACAAAATCCAAGCTATGTCTAAAATGTTTTTGTCAAAGTCAGATAACAAATATACAGGTGAGATTTCTTTGACAGACTTTGGCACTGTCACTATATCTGGAATGGCAACGTTTCAGACACAGTATCCTTATATCTTTTGCATACATGGAAAGCCATGCACATCTTAATAGGAAACAAGATTTACAACAACGTCAACAAAGTGTTCGCTGGACAAGATGGTTGTCCTCACCAGGGGTCTGCAGCTGAAACCCTTGCTAAACATGATCCTTCTGTATAATTAACTTGTGATGTCATCATTTTGCTGCCAGTCTGAAAACTGCCTGTATATTAAGATATGATTACAGTGGGCTATTACTGTCACATTAATACATATTTTCATTTTCTTTCCAAAAAAAAATCCAAGCTATAAATCAATTTGCTCATCCTGTCCTAACTTACAGTTTTGGAGTGATTGACTGGCTCCAAAAACGTGTTGGATAGATTAGACAGGAAAACAAGAGGGATGCTTTGTGCTCACCAAATGATTTATAAAAATCGGTGCATACCAAGATTATATATTCCCAGTTCCGAAGGAGGTATGTGCATCCTTGAAATTGATTACATGTATAGATCTGTAGTCATGGGACTGCACACATCTGCTGACCTCAAAAGACCCAAATGTAGTGAAAGTTTTGAAACATGAAGAGAATAAATCTAAGATGACTTCCCTGCTTAGTCTAGCAGAAGCATATCGGCGTCAAGCAGGAATAGAAATAAAACCACAAGTAGATAAAAATCAAGCAGCAACTGAATGTGCCAAAAAAGAAAAAGACTATAAGGTGAAGGACCAGATGAGAAGGCAAGAAATGTGAAAAATGAATAAATATAGTTGCAAGTATAGAAATTTTCTGGAAGAACCTCATATTGATCAGGATTGAATGCAGGAATGGTTAGGGAGAGGCAAATTCAAACCAGGAGATAAAAGGTTAATATTGGCGGCCCAAGAAACTGATGCGGAATAAAGTGAAGTCCCAAGACTGGAAAAACTCCCTCATCAGCCTCAGCAAAAGGTTGAGATCCCTCATCAAATCCCCTAAAGCTAGCTATGAAAACAGAATTGCAGCAGGTAGTAAAGACAACCATAAGGCCTTCTATAGTTATGTAAAGAATCTCCATGACAATACCCAGATCTGCTCTGAGCTACTGCACAATGGTATCTCCTATACCATGCCAACAGATATTGCAAATATACTGGTGAACAGATTCAGTGCTAACTTTATCCCTCCCCCCAAAAGGGCCAATCACAATACCAGTAGATTGCCAGGCACCCAGTATTACTGCTGCACAGGTTAAAACAGCACTGTCCAAGGCCAAGAATACAGCTTCTATGGGACATGACAGTATCCATGGCTGTGTTCTACATGAACTACAGAGTGAACTGGCACCTCAGCTGTGTGCCCTGTTCAATCACAGTCTCACCTCAGGCTTTGTCCCTACCGAATGGTGCACTGCTACAGTCATCCCTCTCCACAAAGGAGGAGCGACTAAAGACCCCACGAACTATCGCCTCATTAGCCTGATGAGTCTGATATGCAAAGCTATGGAATGCATCATCATGGATCTAATAAACAAGGATATAGGGAATCTCCAAACTCTGGATCTTACACAGTTTGATTTTGTGAAGGGTAGATCATGCCTGCTCAACTTGGTTGACTTCTTTGAGTCATTCACCAGAGCTGTGGATGAAGATAAGTTGGTTCATAGAGCCTACCTTGATCTGGCCAAGGCCTTTGATACCATTCCCCACTCAGGAATCATAGAAAAACTTACTAAGCTAGGCATCAACCCCTATATCACTAGGTGGGTTGCAAACTGGCTCACAGATAGAACCCACAGTGTGAAAGTAGCTGACTCCAAGTCAGACTGCCGACCAGTCACTAATGGAGTCCCACAGGGTTCAGTTCTGGGTCCTCTCCTGTTTGGTATCTACTTCTCTGAAGTCCAGGCCAACATGAAGGGACAAAGTTCACAGATGATTGCAAGTTGGGAGCTATTATTAACTCCCCAAGTGATGCTGACATCCTTCAGAAAGGCCTCAGTGAGACCGACTGATGTCAAAACCATGGCCTTAAGCTCAATGCCAAAAAATGTGTCTTCATCCCCTTTGGAAAAAACCCGGTTCCCTTGAATTACCACATTAATGGCAGTCCACTGAACACAGAAGGTGTTATAAGAGATCTGGGAACACAGGTTGACAGCAACCTCTCTTTTGACCACCACATTGCCGCTGTGGTCAGAAAGTCCTTCTATGTGACACATCTCATTACTAAGGGTTTTGTATCCAGGAAGAAAAAGGTCATTGTCTCCCTCTACTCTTCCCTCATTAGGCCAGTTATCGAGTACAAAGCCCCATTTGGCATGTACCTCACTAGACACTTTCAACAACTGGAGAGGCAGCAAAAGTACCTCACAAAGAGGATCCTAGGCCTTAAACACTTGTCCTATATGGGCAGACTCAAAAAACAACAACTGTTCTCTGTCTCGTATCGCCTTCTTAGAGGCAATCTCTGCTTGACTTACAAAGCCATGTCTGACCCAGCTCTGTTAGAAATGCTACATCTAAAGAAATCCCAATCCCTCCACACCACACACTCCAGAGACCTCAACCTCATTACCACACTCAACAGAACATGCTGGAGGGACAGGTTCATAACACAGAGACTGCCCATGCTATGGAATAGACTTCCCATACATGTTAAGCAGAGCACCTCACTGGCCCTCTTCAAGAGAAATCTTGATGAGTGGATGGGAAATAGAAAATTCACTCCAGGGATTTTTCCAGTGGCTCTACTCGACAGATGCACTAGGAACTAAGGTTGGGTGGCATGATGCCTGGGTAATCCTATGGGCTAGGCTTGTAAAGGTTCTAGAGCCATTAGCCTAGTACACACCTATGAACCTATAAGATAGTGGGCTATGTACACATTGGTTTACAAAGTCCATTGAACATGCGGGAAAAATAGACAAATGTGGGTTTTGTAAAACAGAATTGGAAACAGTTGCACACCTCATTGCTGGTTGTGACATACTAATGACAGAAGGACTGTATACTGAAAGGAATAATAATGTGGCGAGACTGTTGCACTGGGGATTGTGCAGACATTATCGTACTGAAATGGCTGAAAAACACTAGAAACATGAGCCACAAAGCATCGTAGAAAATGATGAACACAACATCACATGAGCTCACCCATTACCAACAGTTCAAAAGATAGATGTTAGAAAACCGGATATAGTCATCCATGAAAAGAAGACAAAAGTAGGATTGATCATTAAATTCACCACACCCAGTGACTACAGTGTCTTTCATACAAAGAGACACAAAGTCATAATATATCAGGATTTGCAGGCAGAAACGAGAGCAATGTGAAGAAAGCTACCCAGACAGTTCCAATCATAGTAGGAGCAAATGGTCTTATAAAAAATTTATAATCATATTTAGATATGTTACCAATGCATGTAATCCTGTACAAATTGCAGAAGGAGTCATTAATGGGCACATTACGGGTGCTGTGAAGAGCACTTCTGGCTGACATCAAAGATTGAAACAATACTAATTTCATGAACTTTAATCGTACCCTGACTTAGGAATGGGATCCATTCCCCATCATGGTATTAGAAACCCAAAAGACTTGAAGAAATTAAGAAACATGAAAGCTTGGTACTAGAAAATCACATTATCAGTAAATGGAAAAGGTTCTAGTTAGTGCCAACAAATGAGCCATTACCCACTCAGTTCTAGTGTTTTTCTGTTTTTTCAGTATTTGTGTAAGTTACTATCATATGGCCTTCTCAATCAAGGATAAGTTGTTTGCCATTTGAGGATATCTGCCCACTGATCCCCTCTTTCAATGCAAGCTGACATGAAAATGTTTTTCAAGGGGTTTTGCATAAGAAGCCTGCTGAGAAACAGGTGGCGTTTCCTTAGGGTCTTAATTTTGTGTTAGAATTTCTAACACTTGCAACATTTAAACCAGCTCATCAGGCTGACTTGAGGTTCACAACATGGAAAACAGTCTTACTAATTGTTATGGCCTCTACAAGAAGAGTATCTGAGTTGCAAGCTCTTATAGTCAGTTAGTCCTATTTCATTTTCTACAAAGGTAAGAGTTTCTTTAAGAACTAATCCTTTATTTATGGCTAAAGTGGTATCCAAGTTTACATCAAGCCAGGCCATCTGCCTTCCTGTCTTCTTTCTACTGCCTAAAGATGAAGTAAAAAAAGATTCTTCATATCTTGGATATTCATGGAGATCTCTGGTACTATCTTGACAAAACAAAATCTTTCAGAATCAGTTGTTCATTATTGTGAATGTAAGTAAAAAGGACATGTGTCAAAACAGATTGTTTCTAAGTGGTTGTGTCATGCTATTACTTTTTGCTATTCCCACTACAACAAAACTATTTCAGGCAGGGTCAAAGCGCTCTCTATCAAGGCCTTGGCTTCATCAATGACTGTTTGGAAAGTGTTGGATACTAGAAGTATTCTAGATGCAGGAACTTGTCCTCCCTGCACCCTTTTAGAAAGCAGTATAAACTAGATTCCTTTTCCAGGTCAAGGGTAGGCTTTGCTAGGACCATTTGCCAGGGGCTCCTGGACCATTCCCCTTCCATCTCCCAGTTGTTCTAAGCTGTGATAATCTGCCCATATAGCTTCGGCTACTGCAGCAATGATCAGTATGAAAGGACATACTATAGTCATGCAAATTAACTTAACTAAGAGTAGATTTTTGAATGATCACTACAGCAGTAGCCATACCCTTCCTCCTTCCATCTCCCTTGTTTTTGGTGTTTTTTTTTTTTTAATATGCCAACGTGCTGACATGTGATCTGATGTTGTTATTTTCATTTTTCCTCAACCCATGGAGTTAGGATCTGATACTCGGATCCAACTTGGCCACATATTTCAGACTTAAGATCCAATTCTCGAGCTCCTCCCTCTAATTCCTTAGTCCATCCCCATTACCTCAGATCTCATTTGCTGCCGTAGTGTCTAGAAACAGGTTCTTCTCTTGAGCTGTTTCATAGCGAATATTTGTAAGTTTATTTGTTAAAAGTTAATTTCTTTGCTTCTTCCTCCCTCTCAGTTTTTGCTGAAGTTAGGTCTGCTCCTATTTTTCCCGTATAGCACATCTATCTATCTTATCATAGCTGGTATCATGTTGCCTTTTTAAACAAGGTAATCTCTTTATATTAATATTGTTGGTAATTTTCTCTCTTAAAAAAACATTTCTCTTCATTTCATTGTTTATTTGCTTAGTGATCTTTTTCTATTGGTGGCCCTTTCTTTTTCTACCATGTTGGATAAACCAACAGGCTTCAAAAAATGCTCTTCTTATGGGCATAGGATTCCTAATTCAAATGCCCACAAGGAGTGCATTTATTGCCTCGGAGCCATTCACCTGGATATAGCTGTTCTGGTTGCTCGATCTCGAATCCAAGGGCCTTTGCTGACCGTTGCAACAAATTAGTATTAAAGGGACTCCTTCCTTCTACTTCTGCATCTTCATGGACTCAACCCCCCCCCCTCTAAAATGGCTAAATCTGCTTCATTGGAGCAGAGAAAACCCTCCCCACTGAAGTCCCCAGGGATTAGTTGGAGTCACCTTACAAAAAGGCACCTTGCAAGCAGCTGGTTTAGGCATTGCCATGGGGATGCTGCTATGTGAGTTTGCCAACTGACAGAGGGGGGTCTTTTAAGATGTCCTTTATCAATGTCCCATTCAACAGCACTTCTTTACTTGGGTCTTCAGTAAAAGACATGCTTACCCACATTGAACAGGATGGAAAGACTATCTGCCATGGGAATCAAATTTTCTACCCCTCAACAAACCTTTTCCAGGAATAAGAGAGGCAGTAAGAAGATTTGATTCCAAAAATCTCAGGGACCTTTCCAAGACTCATGCAGTGATGTTTCCTGCAGAGGTAGAGAATGAAATTCTAATGTAAGATGTCACCCTAGAGGCAGAGGAGGCCTGCACAATCAGAGGTTTTGGGTTTCCTTTCCAGACAGACCCTTCCAGCGCTCTTGAAGTGCTCCCCAACTGTCCAACCCTGGAGGCAGTTGGAGGATGACTGTCCTTGCATCCAGATGCCTGGGCAAATATAACACAAGATCAATGGTTGCCAAGAATAATATCCAGATGTTATTATGTATCATTTTCCTACTCCCTGCTTCCAAAAGAAAGAAGCTTCCTGACATTCCACCCAGTCAAAGGAAAGCAGCAGCACAGGAAACCCAAAAGCTGCTAGACAAAAGAAAGTCATCCAAGAGGTCCCCAAGATCACATAGGATTTGGAAATTATTCAAGCTTCTTTTTAGTGCCCAATAAAACAGGGGACCTCAGACCAATTTTGGATTTAAGCAGTTTGAATCAGTATATGAAGTTCAGAATGGTCACGGTGCAGTTCAGCCTAACATTTCTTCACAAGAATGATTGGATGTGCTCAGTAGATCTTCAGGATGTATATTATCACATCAGAATAGACGGTTCTACCTGACATAATCGAAACCCCAGAACACCGACAACGCAATCACCGACACCACATAATCGACAGTGCAGAAACACGAAACCTCACATGCCCGACAACGAAATAACCGACGGTACACAAACATGAAACCGCATACACTGCACACACCACAATAACAACAATCAACAAACAAAACACATCCCCTGTCCAAAAACCACACACACAACACAAGCACACCAAAATCCCTACAAACCCACAGTAAACCTCACATACACAACTATCTACAACCCTAAACCAAACCCTAACCCTAAGGTCCGTCACTATCGCATACTCAGCTAACCCGCGCCCTAACCCTAACTCACTTAACCGCCCTAACCCAAAGACTATCACTACCGCACACTTACCTAACCCACTCCCTAACCCTAACTCACTTAACCCGCCCCTAACCCAAACACTATCACTACCGCACACTTACCTAACCCACTCCCTAACCCTAACTCACTTAACCCACCCCTAACCCAAAGACTATCACTACCACACACTTACCTAACCCGCGCACTGACCCTAACTCACTTAACCCACCCCTATCCCCACAGACCGTCAATATCCACACTTACCTTACTCGCACCCTAACGTCCGTCACTACCGCATACTTACACAGCCTTTTCCCATGTCGGCATCGGTGTTCTGATCCATCGCGTCGGTCTTCTGCATTGTCAATCTTCTGGCGCTCGCGATTCGCTTGTCGGTGTTCTGGAGTGTCAACTATCTCAGGTAGAACCGAATAGACATATGCTATTCAGTATCACTTTATTTAATGTTATTACCAAATTATTCTATGTGGTTATTACTTTATTCAGTGTGCTACCTCTGTCTTATATACTCTGTATTGTTGTGTATAATTTTTTTCTTTGTATGTAATTAGATGTGGAGCTTTTCTCCATGGGCCTCCACTGAAAATGGGCTCATTTCAGGCCCAGTGGACTTTCCCAGTAAACAAATGCAATAAATAAATATGCTCCTGAAGACAGTTATGCTTTTAGCTGGGAGCCAGTCACTACCAATTCAGAGCCCTTCCCTTTGGCCTAACCACAGCCAGGGTGTTTACTAAATGTATGACAGTGGTAGCTGTTCACCTGAGACTCAAAGGATTCTGAGTGTTTCCCTGTCTGGACAACTGGCTGCACACTGCTCCCTCCAAGCATGTTCTTCTACATGCCAAGAGCTATTTGCTCCAGATTTGCAGGTCATTGGGCATAACAATAAACTTTGAAAATCAAACAACACCAGTCCAGAGCCTGAGTTTCATTAGTACTCTTCTGGATATGACAACACAGGTGGCATCACTACTGCCTTATTGTATATCCACTATCAGAAGTCAGGTTAATCTACTTCTTTCCAATCCATCTTCTCCAGCAAGATCAGTCCTTCAAGCACACGGTTTGATAGCAGCAGACATTGTGTTACTTCCCTTAGCACATTTCTTTATGAGTGTTCTTCAATGGACTCTAGCTGTTCACTGGTCCAGTTTTCATCAACCCCTATCCTTTCCAGTTAAGGTTACTCCGATTTGCAAACAACACATTTACTAGTGAATCCAATGGGATGATATTCATCTAGGCTGATCATTTGTTTTACTGTCTCCAGTGGCCACAGTGACCATGGGCACTACTCAACTCTGGTAGGGGGGCATTTCTTGGGAAGAATGGTCCAAGGCATGTCATCCCCCAAGAGACAAATCTGCATGTCAGTGTACTAGAGGTGACAGCAGTCCTACTTGCATTGCATGAATTTTAAGTTGCTATCCCTCTAGAAACTATTGCAGTTCAGACAGACAACATGTCTGTAGTCTGGTACATCAACAAACAAGGAGGAACTCAATCTTACCCCCTCTGCAGAGAGGCTATGAAATTGTGGGAATGGGTGAGCTCATCAGACCTCTTTCTAATTGTGACACACATTCTGGTGAAAAACAGTGTATTAGCGATCAAACTAAGCAGGTCCATCCTGATGCCTCATGAGTGGTCTGTCAATTAGTCTGGCAGAAATGATGTGCCATTGGGGCCAACTTTGCTGCGACCACTTTGCAATCCCCCCACATGAGCAAGTGCAGCAGGTACTTTGCTCTTATCCCCCCTAAGGGAGTATAACCGAGAAATGTTGTGGTCCAAGTTTGGCCCTCGGGTCTTCATGTTTATCCCCCTCTCCCTTTGATTCTCAAATTTTTGCAGAAAGCAAGTTGGCTGAAGAACACATTAATCCTCATTGCCCCTTTCTGGTCTCAACAAGTATGGTTCCCCTTCCTATGGTCTCACCTTTGATATCCTCCATGGATACTGGAGTTAACTCTGGATCTCCTCTGTCACCCATCAGGGATCCAACATCCCAAGGTACAGGCCCTCAAACTTACTGCATGGTTTCTGCACTTTCAGTAATGGTTAGACAGCCCAGGCTCTCTTCCCCTGTACATACTATTGTTTTACCTTCTTAAAAAGAATCTACTAGAAAAGTATACAAGAGCAAGTGAAAAAGATTCTCCCTTTGGGCTTTGAGTTCCTCATTCTTCCTCAACTTCCTTCCCAATCATCCCCCATACTTCGTTTCTGGAGAGACCTGCAGACTGTGTTTTGGAACCTACAGTTCTGGGTTTGAGCACTTCCTTTTTCTGTCAGCCTTTTTCCAATCTCTGTTTAGCTATAGGAGTTAATGGCAACAAACTCGATCTGAGGTAATGGGGATGGATTAAGGCATTATGGATAGAGGGAGAATTTCTAGAGTTGGATCTGAAGTCTGGAATATGTGGCTGAGTCAGATCTGAGGATCACATCCAAACCCCAATGGGTTGAGGAAGAATGAAAATAGACAGCACAGATACATAGTTATAGTGAGTGCAGAACTTTTAATGCTTTGCTCTTCATAGCAATGTCCTCTCTGGTCTTAGACCCCCTCTGTCAGTTGGCAAGAAAACTCTGAAGAGCTTGGTACCAAAACCTGTCTTTTAGTCAACTGAGCTAGAGCTGCCTAGTGCTTTAGGAGTGTGGAAGGTGCCCTGAAGCTTTGGTAGCTGGCCGGCTGTTATATCTTATGCAGGATATAACTCGTATAGCTTAGGCTACTGCAGCAGTGATCATTTAAACATCTACTGTTATGATAAGTTCATAGGTGTTTACTAGGCTAATGACCACAAGGGCCTTTTTAAGCCTAGCCATGTATCGCAAATCTGTGACAAGTTCTTGTACCCTAAGTGTAAGCAGGAGCTTGGGAGATGAAACATTTACAAGCAGGGGCCTGGAAAATGGAACCATTTACATGCTGCCTGTGTCCATTAGAAACATAGGCGCCAAACCAGAGATGAATTTCCTGTTCCCCATCCAGTTGTCCAAGTTACACTTGAATTGAGTCAGGGAAGAACTGTGCTTCACATGGATGGAGAGCCTGTTTCAGAGAAGGGGTAGTCTCTGGCATACATACCTGTCTCTCCAGCATATCTTGTTTATATCGTAAGCAAGGATTAAGTCTTTAGGACAGATAATTCTAGCTCTGTTTGTTTTGCAGATATGCAGGAGGTCTGTCAGGGAGGGGTCTGACAATGCCCTGTATGCCAGGCATAGATCTCAACAGCCTGTAGGAGACAGAATACAGATAGAGCCTTGAGGAAGTCTGCATAGGGCATGTTACTTATGCCCTGTATTCTTTTAGTGAGGGACCTCTGTGGACATTCCAGTTGTTGGATATGCCTGGTTATGTACATGCCAAAGGGGGCATTGTACTCAGTGATAGGGCTGATGAATACTTGCACAACTGTACTTTCAAGATTTTCACAGTACAAGCCATTCTTCCTTTCCTAGGGACGGGAGACTGAATGTGCTCTATAAACCCTCAGGATGCCTGATATATATCAAGATTAAATAGCAGTCTAGAAAGTGGATGTGCTTCAATGTCAGTATCAGTTCAAGGTCCTGCCATTTGGTCTCGCCACAGCCGCACCCCCCCCCCCCCCCGACTCCGTCGAAGGTGTTCACCAAATGCATGGCAGAGATGGCAGGACAACTCAGGCTGCTGGGGTTTAAAATGTTTCTTTACTTAGATGATTTGCTCCTTACTACAAGAACAACAGAATCAGTCCAAGCAAGAGGTTATTTACTTCAGTTGTGTCAGACCTTGGAAATTTCTATCATTTATGAAAAATCGGTTTACTATCATAATTTCTAATGAAACTCGGTCGACCGCACTATGTTCGACAATGGAAAGTCGAACAAGGCAATGCCAAACTTCAAAAGCAAGGCCTAGGAATGGGTTTTAACATGGGTCAAGATAGGGGGGAGGTTTGTAGTTCGGCAATAGCAGTGAACCCCTATCTCAACCTGGATCTGGATGATATATGTGCTGCAGCAACCTGGTCCAGCATGCACACATTTGTCAAACACAGCAAACTGGATCTCAATTTCAGATCAAGAGCAACTCTTGCTCCATCATAATCAAATGTATCTTACCATGATGCCACCTGGGAATGTGTGTAGCTAGGGACTCTTTCCTGCAGTCGAGACAGATGGATGGGACAGTATAGATATGATTCTTACCATGATGCTAGATCCATGTTGCCCCTCAACATCAGTCTTGACATCCTGACCTCCTTCCCACTTTTTAAATTAACATCACACCCTAGCCTTGTTTCTGGAGGATCATAATAGACCAAGCACAAAGACTTTGTTCATGTGGCATGTATATTAATTATGGTGGCTTCCTCTTTGGCTTCTCTTTTCAAGGATAGCTCCATCCTATTAGGAGAAACTCCATCTGAAGCTTGACTGCTAGCACAGGGAATTATGGGAAAGAGGATCTTGAGCACTTTAAAAGCTCTGCAGTTTGTTGCCAACTCAGATTTGCCATGAGGTGGGTAACCCAACAGTTAAAATGATGGAGAGAGACATCAAGAACCTAGCATTATGGTAAGGGTCAGCTTCCGGTGATTTCTCCTGTCCACCTGGTGAATCTGGGCATACTGGGGCAATGCAGCAATTGCCTTATGTACACAGACAACCTTCTCCTCCTACCACCCAACACTACAACCTGTGAGAGATGCACTTACATAGCCAAAATGGAAGCAAAGCTCTCTCCACCCAAGATTGTTCTAAACAGTCAAGAGGAAAAGGTTAATACCCACACTACATCTCAAGCAACACATAGCCCTTCTAAACCCGCACCACCAACACCCACATATAGCAACACTAAATCCACATATGCAGAGGCCCTTAACTGTAACCTGCCCAAGCAACAAAGACCTCTGAAGCTGAAACGCAAACAAACACCAATCAAAACCAATGTGTCACATAGTTCACAACACCAGTGTGCCACCCAGCAACAGCCCCTAAGGCAAGACAATGTACCTAACACTTTAGTCATAGGTGACTCTATAGTCCGGCACACTGATGTCCCTCTCACTAGGTTGAATAAGGAGAAAATTACAGTCAGCTGCCTGTCGGGTGCCAGGATCCACCACATAACGCATGCACTCAAGTCACTCCACAACAAGTACAAATATGACTCTGTCATTGTCCATGTTGGAGTGAATGACTTGAGACGTACCTCCCTGGACTACATGAAAAGAGACATGGAAGAGCTCTCGGATCATGTGGCCCAGGCAGGTATGACCCTAGCCCTGAGTAGCATCCTGCCTTGGCCCAGAATGATACCACAATATAAGGATAAAATTATTGACTTCAACAATTGGCTAAGCTTATGGTGTCATTCAAAGGGGATCCAGTATCTGTCTGCCTGGGATGATATGACTGACAGACCACAATGCTTTGCCAGAGATGGTCTGCACCTGTCGCCCCTGGGATTCAGGTTACTGGCTAAGGCTCTTGCCACCCCTATAGTGCCTTTTTTAGGCAAACTTCAAAGGACAAAACCACCACCATAACAGGTACAAGCATGCAAAATCTGAAGGTAACGCTACTCAATGCTAGAAGTCTAAACCTCAAAATGCACTCTCTCGAGGCACTCCTAAAAATGAAGAACATCGATATCTGTGCAGTAACTGAGACCTGGTTCAAGGCTCCAGAGAGCACCCCTGCAATACCAGGCTACAACTCTTACCACACTTTTCGGCAACCAAACCAGGACCGAAACACTAAAGGTGGAGGAGTGTCAATATTCACCAAGGATATTCACACCACCAGGCTAGTTGGCCAACACAATGTGTCTGAAATTCTCCAAGTGCAACTAACACTAGGTAAGACTGCAATCCAAATTGTAGCTTGCTACAGATCCCCCACCATACCCCAAGATTCTCACTACATCCTTCTAAACATACTGGAAAATATTAAGATAGAACCAAACACCCTAATACTGGGTGATTTTAACTACCCTGCCAATTAACTGGGAAAACTACTCATGTCCCAACACCTCTGCGCAACGGTTCTTGGAATTCATAAATTCCAATGCCCTGGATCAACTAATCCATAGTCCCACCAGGGGCTCCAATATCCTAGACCTGGTCATTACCAACATGGGAAATCAATGCTCCATACCTATGGTCACCCCCTCGTTAGTCAGGTCTGACCATAAGCTAATTACCCTTAACATCCACATCCCACCCCCACCCCCCAGTAAAGAAACCACCATAAAAACTTCTCCAAAGCCAACTTCATGCTACTCAAGTCAGAAGTGACAAACTTCATAACACCCATGCAGACGGGAACTGAAAGTTCAACTGCTGAATCCTACACTAAGGCACTGTACGAGCACATCCACTCATGCATGAATCGTGCCATTCCAAATAGAACCAAAATGCTCTCATCCAAAAAAGGAAGCCAATCTGGTGGTCCCCTGCCATAAACAAACTTTACAACAAAAGGAAGAAACTTTTGCAGAAAAGAGGAAAATCCCAGGATGCAAAAAACTCCCTTACTAGCCTCAGTAAGAAACTGAGACGCCTCATAAAATCCTCCAAAGCTAGTTACGAAAATAAAATTGCCAAAGATTCCAAAGACAACCACAAAGCATTCTATAACTATGTCAAGAATCTAAATGGCAATGCTCAGATCTGCTCTGAGCTAAAACAGAATGGCATTAAATATACTGATCCAAAGGATATTGCCAATATCCTGGCAGATCGATTCAGTGCCAACTTCACCCCCTCTCACCCCCTAAATGGCCCATCTCAATACCGGAAGATTGCCAAATTCCAGTAATAACGGCCACACGGGTACAAAACGCACTCTCTAAAGCCAAGAATACAGCATCCGTGGGACCAGATGACATCCCGGGCTGTGTACTACATGAACTACAATATGAACTGGCACCTCACCTAAGTGTCATGTTTAATCATAGCCTCACCTCAGGTTTCGTGCCCACTGAGTGGCGCAGAGCTACACTTATCCCAATCCACAAGGGGGGATCCACCTTGGATCCCGGAAACTACCGTCCCATCAGTCTGACAAGCCTTATCTGCAAGGCCATGGAGCGTATTATCATGGAACTTATAAACAAAGACATTGGCAACCTTCAAACACTGGACCCCACCCAGTTTGGGTTTGTGAAGGGCCGATCTTGTCTCCTGAACCTGATTGACTTCTTTGAATCAGTCTCCAGAGCCATGGACAAGGGTAAGGTGGTCCACACAGCCTATCTAGATCTTGCCAAGGCTTTTGACACCATCCCCCACTCTGGAATCATAGATAAACTTACTAAGTTGGGCCTTAATCCCTATGTCACCCAATGGGTTGCTAAATGGCTTACTGATAGAACCCACACTGTAAAAGTAGCCGACTCCAAATCCAGCTCCAGACAAGTGACAAGTGGAGTACCTCAGGGTTCAGTCCTGGGGCCGCTCTTGTTTGGCATCTACTTCTCTGAAGTACAGGTCAACACTAAGGGACTCTGGCTAACAAAGTTTGCAGATGACTGCAAACTGGGAGCCATTATTGAATCCCCAAATGATGTGGATACTCTACAAAAGGGCCTTACAGAAACAGATGCTTGGTGCCAGAGTCATGGGCTCAGGCTCAATGCCAAGAAATGTATTGTTATCCCCTTTGGGAAAAGACATGTATCAATGAATTACCATATAGGTGGCAGTACACTAAATACAGAAAGTGTGATAAGAGACTTAGGGACACAGATGGACAGTGGTCTCACCTTCGATAACCACATTGCCACAACAGTCAGGAAATCCTTCTATGTGGCACACCTCATCACAAAGGGCTTTTCATCCAGAAAGAAGGAGGTCATTGTCCCACTGTACTCATCCCTCATTAGACCCATTATAGAATACAACGCCCCATTTGGTATGTACCTCTCAAGACATCTGCAACAACTGGAAGGGCCTCAGAAATACCTCACTAAAAGAATCACAGGCCTAAAGCAGATGCCCTACACTGACCGCCTTAAAAAACTCCAGCTATACTCTGTCGCATATCGTCTACTCAGAGGCAATCTCTGCTTAACATACAAGGCCATGTCAAACCCAGAGCTGTTGGACATGCTACACTTAAAGAAATCCCAATCCCTCAGAGCAACACGCTCCAGGGATCTAAACCTTGTCATCACAATAAACAAAACATGCTGGAGGGATAGGTTCCTGACCCAGAGACTCCCCAGACTCTGGAATAGATTGCCCATACATGTCAAGCATAGTGCCTCTTTGGACCTCTTCAAGAGGAACCTTGACAATTGGATGAGAGAAAGGAAATTCACCCCAGGGATCACGTCAGTCGCCCTGCTAGACAGGGGTCCAGGAAAGTAAATAATGTGGGAAGAAATAGCCAGGGAATTGTTATGGCTAGGCTTGTATAGGCCCTAGGGCTGATAGCCTAGTACCAACCTATGAACCTATGCATACCTTGGTTTTCTTTACCTCAGTCCTTAAATCAAATTCAGTTTTATTCTTTCTAAATATTAGTATTCTTAACACAATAATAGACATCTATGCATCCTTAGTACTGTACTCAGCACAGAAACTTGGCTAAAACCACATTTAAGGATGAAAAATCTCTCCTGCTAGTCTGTGATGTTCTCTGAAAAAATAATACATTAAAAAAAGGTGGTAGCGTAGACATAATCTACAAAAAGCATTCTAGAGATAACTACCTAGCCTCTTAACACCCCTCAGTTTAGCAATGCAGAATGACCCATATCTCAGTAGATATTTATTTATTTATCTATTTCCAGTTTGATGACCGGGGAGGTCCACTGGGCTCAAAGAGACCATTTTCAGTGGAGGCCTGGGGAGAAAAGCTCCAATAATACATAGTACAAGCTCCATAATATGATGTACAATACATAGTGGAAACAGAAACAAGCTCAGCAAATTTTACATACAAAACAGCAAAAACTAAACAAAAGTTAAACAGCATCTTAGAGATGGATGTAAAGCATATTTACATGTTTAGTGGTTGAGAACAGTAGTACAAGGTTAAATTAATACAGATGTTTAAAACATCTGAAAATGATATAGAAGTAACATTAGCATGGATGAGTTCTTTATGCATGAATAATAGCATAAGTTAAATTAATACTGAGGTTTAAATCCTCTGAAAGTGGTATAGAGGTAACGTTTGCATGAAGGCAGTACATAGGGTTAGGGGTAAAACCACCACAGCGGCAAACTCTCTCAGTCAAAAATAAAACAATAAAAGCTGTAGTCCATAGAACTTATGGATGACTGAGAGTGAAGCATAAAAATACAAACGTGATGGAAGTTTCCCAAGATCCAGTAAGTCTCCAGAGTACTCAATGAAATAAAATGTTTTATTCAGACAAGCGCTTTCGCTAAAAGTAGCTTCATCAGGTCTATTTAATATACAGATAAATTAAAAGGCCATTCTTATAGTCTCGACAATCCAATTGAAAGCAATCTCATCACTTACTTAAAAGGGAAATGTCACTTTATCTAAAAACAATTCAAATACAGAATAAACAGGCACATATTTTCTTCTAACCTGCTTATATAAAACAAGCTTCTGAAGAAATGTATAAAAAATATATATGGTAAATAATGTATATAAAAAATATACATATAAGATTAAAAAATGGTATATATAAATGCAATAGACTGTATGTTGAACAGCAAACTGTGTGTTTTAATATGTGTGTATATATATAGAAATAGTATGTTGTATCAAATGTATCTTATATACCATGAATGTGCAAGATTGTATGGTAATGTATGTATGAATGTGACTGAATATGTATATATGTGTAAATGTGATGAAGTATAATAAAATGTATATAAAAAATAACGAATTATGTATGTACGTATGGAATATGTATGTATATATGTAGCAGTGATGGATCAGGTATATCTATTAGACAGTATGTCCAAAAGTATTTATATGTGAGGTGTATATAGAATATTGTAGTTGACATACAATAGTACATGTATGAACATGACTGGAGTGTCTAATAGAATTTATATATATCTAAATCAAAGAGGATACGTGTGTACTGGTAAAGTAACTATGTATGTATGTGAAAGTAATATATATGGTGCATCTTGTATGTAATGTGTGTAAAATATGTGTGTATGTGGAATGTACATTTGGCATTATAATTAACGTGGACCTATGTATATTGTCCATAGTATCTTGAAATTTAATCAACATGTACATCAACAACTAACTTCTTAAACATGATTCAGTGAGAATAAAAATAAATAATAAATAATAAATAATGAAAAATAATTGTGTGAATACTCTCATATGTTCTGTCAATATTGAACGCTTCTGCATCTACATATTGTCAGAAAATGATGTAATAGTGGAATACTCACATAATACTTGTATATAAAAAATGCATATATGTACAGGAACATAATAATAATATCAAATAAATCACAGTTAGAAAATGCTAAAAGTAGCACAATCAAAATACATTCATAAACCTTAAAAAAGTGTGTTGTGTATAATATGTGTCTTACTTAATTTTCCTTCTTTTCCTCAATTTCGGTTTTATGGAGACCCTCTCATTTAATCCTTTCTCACTGTCTGCTCTTAGACGTATAATCCAATCATTCTCTCTGTCCTCCGTATGATTCCGAATATCTCCTCCTCTCTTATTGATTGGTATAACTTCAAGGACTCTAAAATGAAAGATATGTGTGGGGTCATTATCTACCACATGTTTGGCTAAGGCATTATTCTGATAACTTTTCCTAATGTGGTATATGTGTTCTCTGATGCGGTCTCTAAATTTACGGTTGGTTTTTCCTACATAGAAACATTTACATACTTGGCACACTGCTAAATAAACTATATTGCTAGTCATACAATTCGCTGCAACAGTAGTATTAAAAAGCTTCCCTGTGTCTGGATGTAAAAAGGAGGGACTTGTGTCTATGTATGTACAAAAATTACATTTACCACAAGGCTCAGTGTGTCCTAAGCCTATATCAACATGACCACCTTTGACATCACATAACATCCTTTTCAGATTTTTCTGGTTCCTGTACTGGAATTTCGGGATATCACCTACGATATTCTTAATCTCTTCATTTATTTCAAAAATTTTCCAATATTTACCTATTATATCCCTAATCCTATAACTATCAGAGGTAAAGGAAGTCATGAATTTCACAATTGAGGAATTGTGCTCATTGCCAGTGTTCCTATGCAGACTGTCAGGACCAAAATATGGTGTAGCAATGGTACTTCTCAAATTAGGTAGATCTTGTAAGTTCCTCTCTACCTCATATTCCTGGTATCCTCTCTCTAATAATCTGTCCTTCAATGTGTCGAGTTCTAGATTAAAACCTTCGGTTGTCGGATTAAGTCTAGAAGACCTTATCCCTTGTCCTCTTATAATGTTCCTGAACACAAATGAGGGGTGCATGCTGGATCTCATTAACAAGGAATTACTGTAGCAAGCCTTACGAAATATTCCTGTATTGATCAATCCATTGGGCAGTTTCTCTATGTACAAATCCAGGAATTCAATCTTATTCCTTGAATAATTCAAGGTAAATGTGAGAAAATCCGTTAGGTTATTAATGGTTCTTAAAAATAATTCTAGTTGTTCAACCGTTCCTTTCCATAAGAGGAAGACGTCATCGACAAAACGACGAAAGAATATAACCTGTTCCATGAATAGTCCTGTTCTAAATAGCACCTCCTCCTCCCAATGCGCCAATACCATGTTTGCATAACTATTGGCGCATGGGGTCATAACAACACCATCTACCTGCTTGTATGTGATGTCATCAAACATAAATATGTTGTTATTTAGGACTAAATCCAAGAAATATGATATTAAGTCTATCTTGGTCGTACTATAATTACTGTGTTTCCTTAGATAGTCAGAAACAAAGTCAACCCTTCTCTATTTGGTATAACTGTAAATAATGATTGTATATCTAGTGTAACAAACATAAACGACTCCAATTCAGGCTGGTTACCAATACATTCGTATAGATCTAGTAAAAACTGTTTTGAATCTCTCAATACAAATTTGTTGTTGTTTAATATAGGTCTGAGATTCTTCTCTATATATACAGATAGATGTTCTGTGACCCAGCTTCGTCCTGACACTATCGGTCTCATGGGAGGGTTAACTGGGTTCTTATGGATTTTCGGTAGTCCATGCATAATCGGTATTAGCGGTTCCTTAATCAGTAGATACCCAAATAGGTCTTCATCAATCTTGTTGTTACAGTGAAGGTCTTTTAGTATATTCTTGATTGTTTTTATAATGTCTGTTATAGCATAAGATTCAATAATTTCATAGAATCTATCACTTAACATATCCTTCATAGCTATAGAATACTGGTTAGTGTCCATGACTACAATTCGTCCTCCCTTGTCTGCTGGTCTGACTACAATGGTACTGTCAGCCTGCAGACTCCTTAAACTCATTCTCTCACCATGAGTTAGATTATCAGAGTAATAGTGTCTCTTGTTTCTTTTCTCATTATAATATTTATGTAGTTCCTCTTCTGTTAACCGTTGGTAGGTTTCTATAATAGGATGGTTTATTGGAACATAATCACTGAGTTTCTTAAATACAAAGTTTCTATCTGTCTGTTGTATAGAGTTAGTATCTTTAAACAGTAATCTTAGCATAATATTTCTACAGAATAGTTTCAAATCTGATACGGTCTCTGTTACAACACTGTTGCTTTTGGGTATGAAATTCATGCCCTTGTTCAATAATGAAATTTCATCTTTAGTTAAAACTCTATTTGAGAGATTAAACACTGAGCTAAAATTCATTTCTTCCACATTTTCCTCAGTGTTTGATTCTGAGGAAACTCCTCAGTATTTTCTTTTTGGCGTCCTCGGCTCATAGATGTGGCGTCTTGGACCCTTCTCTGTACGTACTGGGAGGGGAAAAGAAATATTCAGGGATGTCTCTTGGCCAGTCTTCAGTTGTGTATCTAATACTTTCCTTCTCACAACTGCCTCACCGCTGTCAACATTAATACCAGGATTGTCCCTAATCACCTGGATAGTTGGATATAGATTCACTTCTTCATGCATACTAGGATGCATGATGTGAATCACATCATTGGAGTCATTGATGTTATTGTTAGTATGTTCTATGTTTCCTTCTTGTGTTCTGATTTCATCATCCCCATTGCTCTGGCTGTTAGGCAAGCACTGCCACCTTGTGTGGTGGTTACAGTGTCTAGGATATTTTTATCAGCATCTGAAGGCATTATCTCACTCATGTTAGGTTGTATAACTTGAACACCTCTACCCGAGTCAGTTATTTCAGTGCTTCTGTTGATGCTTAAATTAGGAACATTAATATTGGAGTCATAATTAGTACAATTACGCCCCATACCAATGTTCATCCTTCTTTCTCTGGTGGTTGTATTATCAACTAACCTGGTGTCTCCAGTACTGTCTAATCTATTTGTGTTAGGTATATTCCTAAGCCCCATGTTGGTATTTGTATTGCCAGTATTGTATGACACTCGATGAAATGCATTGACACTGGTTGATGTAGAACAAACATTTAAAACATTTGAAGCATTAGAATTATGCACCAAAGTGCCAGAATCTTGTGCTTGATTCACATTGCTATTATTATTACTGCTATATCTCGGCCAAGTGAAGACCTGGCCTAATTTAAAGTCGTTTAGGTCTCTGTTGATTTTATGTTTTTTCTGTGTGATCAGTTTTCTCTCTAGTGCTGACACACTGTCTAAAACATTTTCAAATAAAGAAGTCACAGTACCTTCATTAAAATCATTACAAATGGTAGAATATTTATTGTTGATATCCGTAGTCAGCGCTTCCTCCTCTGGCGCGAAAAAGTTTATGAGTAGTTCCAAGTATCTCCTACTGGCTTCCAAATTAAGCTTTTGCCAGGCTGCCAAAAGATCAGGGTAATCACGTCCTTGGCTAGGCATATTAAATATGTGTAAGCCTCATGGTACTATGTTCGTGTCCAAGCAATATTGCAGGTGCATCCGTTGCACTTGCAATCTCTTTAATTTAAAGAAGCTCCGTCCCAAGCCTTCCAGGAGATGGTGTAACTTCTCCATGTTCGTCGTGTCTTCTGCGATGTCATCATTGGGCGCCAACGCATCGAGCCGCCAGGCAGAAACGGCTGTGCAGTCTAAGTACTGCTTAAAGCGGCGATGTAGTAGTCCCTTCCTCTGGTGTTCACCTCGAGGGTTATAATCGAGCTCGATGTTCGCCATCCTTATAAAAATGAAGTTTACCACAACTGGGTTGCAAAAACAATCTAGTAGTAGCTTGCAAGCGGAATCACAGTCCGTGTGAATAGGTAATTCCTCTATGAAAGGATGCTCCGTACAAAAGGTCAATATCCAGAAAAAGATGTCAATACTCAATGCTCCGTAGGGTGGTTGGTAATAAAAACGAAAGTCATCCATAAGTTCTATGGACTACAGCTTTTATTGTTTTATTTTTGACTGAGAGAGTTTGCCGCTGTGGTGGTTTTACCCCTATCATTGACTTTCGTTTTTATTACCAACCACCCTACGGAGCATTGAGTATTGACATCTTTTTCTGGATATTGACCTTTTGTACGGAGCATCCTTTCATAGAGGAATTACCTATTCACACGGACGGTGAATCTGCTTGCGAGCTACTACTAGATTGTTTTTGCAACCCAGTTGTGGTAAACTTCATTTTTATAAGGATGGCGAACATCGAGCTCGATTATAACCCTCGAGGTGAACACCAGAGGAAGGGACTACTACATCGCCGCTTTAAGCAGTACTTAGACTGCACAGCCGTTTCTGCCTGGCGGCTCGATGCGTTGGCGCCCAATGATGACATCGCAGAAGACACGACGAACATGGAGAAGTTACACCATCTCCTGGAAGGCTTGGAACGGAGCTTCTTTAAATTAAAGAGATTGCAAGTGCAACGGATGCACCTGCAATATTGCTTGGACACGAACATAGTACCACGAGGCTTACGCATATTTAATATGCCTAGCCAAGGACGTGATTACCCTGATCTTTTGGCAGCCTGGCAAAAGCTTAATTTGGAAGCCAGTAGGAGATACTTGGAACTACTCATAAACTTTTTCGCGCCAGAGGAGGAAGCGCTGACTACGGATATCAACAATAAATATTCTACCATTTGTAATGATTTTAATGAAGGTACTGTGACTTCTTTATTTGAAAATGTTTTAGACAGTGTGTCAGCACTAGAGAGAAAACTGATCACACAGAAAAAACATAAAATCAACAGAGACCTAAACGACTTTAAATTAGGCCAGGTCTTCACTTGGCCGAGATATAGCAGTAATAATAATAGCAATGTGAATCAAGCACAAGATTCTGGCACTTTGGTGCATAATTCTCGCAATGCTTCAAATGTTTTAAATGTTTGTTCTACATCAACCAGTGTCAATGCATTTCATCGAGTGTCATACAATACTGGCAATACAAATACCAACATGGGGCTTAGGAATATACCTAACACAAATAGATTAGACAGTACTGGAGACACCAGGTTAGTTGATAATACAACCACCAGAGAAAGAAGGATGAACATTGGTATGGGGCGTAACAGTAATTGTACTAATTATGACTCCAATATTAATGTTCCTAATTTAAGCATCAACAGAAGCACTGAAATAACTGACTCGGGTAGAGTTGTTCAAGTTATACAACCTAACATGAGTGAGATAATGCCTTCAGATGCTGATAAAAATATCCTAGACACTGTAACCACCACACAAGGTGGCAGTGCTTTGCCTAACAGCCAGAGCAATGGGGATGATGAAATCAGAACACAAGAAGGAAACATAGAACATACTAACAATAACATCAATGACTCCAATGATGTGATTCACATCATGCATCCTAGTATGCATGAAGAAGTGAATCTATATCCAACTATCCAGGTGATTAGGGACAATCCTGGTATTAATGTTGACAGCGGTGAGGCAGTTGTGAGAAGGAAAGTATTAGATACACAACTGAAGACTGGCCAAGAGACATCCCTGAATATTTCTTTTCCCCTCCCAGTACGTATAGAGAAGGGTCCAAGACGCGCGCGCTCTATGAGCCGAGGACATCAAAAAAGAAAATACTTGGAGGAGTTTCCTCAGAATCAAACACTGAGGAAAATGTGGAAGAAATGAATTTTAGCTCAGTGTTTAATCTCTCAAATAGAGTTTTAACTAAAGATGAAATTTCATTATTGAACAAGGGCATGAATTTCATACCCAAAAGCAACAGTGTTGTAACAGAGACCGTATCAGATTTGAAACTATTCTGTAGAAATATTATGCTAAGATTACTGTTTAAAGATACTAACTCTATACAACAGACAGATAGAAACTTTGTATTTAAGAAACTCAGTGATTATGTTCCAATAAACCATCCTATTATAGAAACCTACCAACGGTTAACAGAAGAGGAACTACATAAATATTATAATGAGAAAAGAAACAAGAGACACTATTACTCTGATAATCTAACTCATGGTGAGAGAATGAGTTTAAGGAGTCTGCAGGCTGACAGTACCATTGTAGTCAGACCAGCAGACAAGGGAGGACGAATTGTAGTCATGGACACTAACCAGTATTCTATAGCTATGAAGGATATGTTAAGTGATAGATTCTATGAAATTATTGAATCTTATGCTATAACAGACATTATAAAAACAATCAAGAATATACTAAAAGACCTTCACTGTAACAACAAGATTGATGAAGACCTATTTGGGTATCTACTGATTAAGGAACCGCTAATACCGATTATGCATGGACTACCGAAAATCCATAAGAACCCAGTTAACCCTCCCATGAGACCGATAGTGTCAGGACGAAGCTGGGTCACAGAACATCTATCTGTATATATAGAGAAGAATCTCAGACCTATATTAAACAACAACAAATTTGTATTGAGAGATTCAAAACAGTTTTTACTAGATCTATACGAATGTATTGGTAACCAGCCTGAATTGGAGTCGTTTATGTTTGTTACACTAGATATACAATCATTATTTACAGTTATACCAAATAGAGAAGGGTTGACTTTTGTTTCTGACTATCTAAGGAAACACAGTAATTATAGTACGACCAAGATAGACTTAATATCATATTTCTTGGATTTAGTCCTAAATAACAACATATTTATGTTTGATGACACCACATACAAGCAGGTAGATGGTGTTGCCATAGACCCCATGCCAATAGTTATGCAAACATGGTATTGGCGCATTGGGAGGAGGAGGTGCTATTTAGAACAGGACTATTCATGGAACAGGTTATATTCTTTCCTCGTTTTGTCGATGACGTCTTCCTCTTATGGAAAGGAACGGTTGAACAACTAGAATTATTTTTAAGAACCATTAATAACCTAACGGATTTTCTCACATTTACCTTGAATTATTCAAGGAATAAGATTGAATTCCTGGATTTGTACATAGAGAAACTGCCCAATGGATTGATCAATACAGGAATATTTCGTAAGGCTTGCTACAGTAATTCCTTGTTAATGAGATCCAGCATGCACCCCTCATTTGTGTTCAGGAACATTATAAGAGGACAAGGGATAAGGGCTTCTAGACTTAATCCGACAACCGAAGGTTTTAATCTAGAACTCGACACATTGAAGGACAGATTATTAGAGAGAGGATACCAGGAATATGAGGTAGAGAGGAACTTACAAGATCTACCTAATTTGAGAAGTACCATTGCTACACCATATTTTGGTCCTGACAGTCTGCATAGGAACACTGGCAATGAGCACAATTCCTCAATTGTGAAATTCATGACTTTCTTTACCTCTGATAGTTATAGGATTAGGGATATAATAGGTAAATATTGGAAAATTTTTGAAATAAATGAAGAGATTAAGAATATCGTAGGTGATATCCCGAAATTCCAGTACAGGAACCAGAAAAATCTGAAAAGGATGTTATGTGATGTCAAAGGTGGTCATGTTGATATAGGCTTAGGACACACTGAGCCTTGTGGTAAATGTAATTTTTGTACATACATAGACACAAGTCCCTCCTTTTTACATCCGGACACAGGGAAGGTTTTTAATACTACTGTTGCAGCGAATTGTAAGACTAGCAATATAGTTTATTTAGCAGTGTGCCAAGTATGTAAATGTTTCGATGTAGGAAAAACCAACCGTAAATTTAGAGACCGCATCAGAGAACACATATACCACATTAGGAAAAGTTATCAGAATAATGCCTTAGCCAAACATGTGGTAGATAATGACCCCACACATATCTTTCATTTTAGAGTCCTTGAAGTTATACCAATCAATAAGAGAGGAGGAGATATTCGGAATCATACGGAGGACAGAGAGAATGATTGGATTATACGTCTAAGAGCAGACAGTGGGAAAGGATTAAATGAGAGGGTCTCCATAAAACCGAAATTGAGGAAAAGAAGGAAAATTAAGTAAGACACATATTATACACAACACACTTTTTTAAGGTTTATGAATGTATTTTGATTGTGCTACTTTTAGCATTTTCTAACTGTGATTTATTTGATATTATTATTATGTTCCTGTACATATATGCATTTTTTATATACAAGTATTATGTGAGTATTCCACTATTACATCATTTTCTGACAATATGTAGATGCAGAAGCGTTCAATATTGACAGAACATATGAGAGTATTCACACAATTATTTTTCATTATTTATTATTTATTATTTATTTTTATTCTCACTGAATCATGTTTAAGAAGTTAGTTGTTGATGTACATGTTGATTAAATTTCAAGATACTATGGACAATATACATAGGTCCACGTTAATTATAATACCAAATGTACATTCCACATACACACATATTTTTACACACATTACATACAAGATGTACCATATATATTACTTTCACATACATACATAGTTACTTTACCAGTACACACGTATCCTCTTTGATTTAGATATATATAAATTCTATTAGACACTCCAGTCATGTTCATACATGTACTATTGTATGTCAACTACAATATTCTATATACACCTCACATATAAATACTTTTGGACATACTGTCTAATAGATATACCTGATCCATCACTGCTACATATATACATACATATTCCATACGTACATACATAATTCGTTATTTTTTATATACATTTTATTATACTTCATCACATTTACACATATATACATATTCAGTCACATTCATACATACATTACCATACAATCTTGCACATTCATGGTATATAAGATACATTTGATACAACATACTATTTCTATATATATACACACATATTAAAACACACAGTTTGCTGTTCAACATACAGTCTATTGCATTTATATATACCATTTTTTAATCTTATATGTATATTTTTTATATACATTATTTACCATATATATTTTTTATACATTTCTTCAGAAGCTTGTTTTATATAAGCAGGTTAGAAGAAAATATGTGCCTGTTTATTCTGTATTTGAATTGTTTTTAGATAAAGTAACATTTCCCTTTTAAGTAAGTGATGAGATTGCTTTCAATTGGATTGCCGAGACTATAAGAATGGCCTTTTAATTTATCTGTATATTAAATAGACCTGATGAAGCTACTTTTAGCGAAAGCGCTTGTCTGAATAAAACATTTTATTTCATTGAGTACTCTGGAGACTTACTGGATCTTGGGAAACTTCCATCACGTTTGTATTTTTATGCTTCACTCTCAGTCATCCATAAGTACATAGGGTTAATCAATAGTGTGTAAGGAAGAACAAACTTTGTGTGTAATAAAGTATTTATGTATTGAGCAGGTTTGGTAGGTGGAGTGCAATTGCATTTCCATTTTTGGGAGATGTAAGAGTGCAGCTGGGTTTTGAAGTGTTCACAGTTCTCAGAAGAAGGAGAGAATTCCATTTTTTTGGTGATGGAGAAGGATAGGAGAAGCTGACCAGTGGGATGGTTTGGTTTATAAACAGAGATTAGATTTTGGTGGGTAGATTTTTGAGTTCTGTTTGGGGTGTATAATGTTAAGATGTTTGTTAGTGCAGGGCATATAGTTGGTTTGAAAATAAGCTTGAGGGTGGTGATGAGTTGAAGGTAATCAAGGTAGTTTGGGAGTTCTAGCCATTGCAGCTGGTGGAGAGGTTTACAGCGATGAGTGGAGTATTTGGAGGTGGTGGTGAACTTTGAGATTTTATTGTAACAGAATTTTAGTTTAGAAGAGATGGAGGAAGATAGGTTGGTTAGTAGGGGAGCGCCATACATAGGTGAAGGTAGTAAGAAGGTAGTGGCGAGGGTCTGTCTTGTTGATAGGGAGAGGAAGTGGGAGTTTCTGTACAGCATGCCAAGTTTCTGATGGGTTTTCTTTATATTTAGTTGAATATGGGTATCGAATTTTAGGTGTTTGTCAATAGTAACTCCAAGAAGTTTAGCAAAATAACTTCTATAGTGGAGTTGGCAAGGCTTGTAATCTTGAAAGTGGTTTTGTCTAGGTGAATAGATTTTGAGGTAGAGAATAGAAGGATCTTTGATTTGTTGGTATTCAAAGAGAGGTGATTTTGGAGCATCCAGTTCTCAGTAGTTGAGATGGCAGTTTGAGTTTTTGTTTGGAGCTTAGGGAGGTTTGACGCAGAGCAAACTAAAGTTGAGTCATCTGCATATTGTACTATCTTAGTGTTAGGAATGGCCACATGGAAATCATTAATGAAGATATTGAAGAGCATGGGGCCAAGAATGGATCCCTGGAGTACCCTGGTTGGGGTGGGAAGGAAGGCTGAGTTGCCAGTCTTCCATTTTACTGCCTGAGATCTGTCAGAAAGGTAGCTGTTGAACCAGGTAATGGTGTTTTGTGAGAGGTTAAGATTGGAAAGGTGATGAAGAAGGTGGGTATGGGAGACTATGTTGAAAGCCTTGGAGAGGTGGGGGAGGACTGTGGCTACATGTTCTTTGGAGTCTCGGGCATGGTTAATGATGTCTAGAAAAGAGAGAAGAGCTGTTATTGTGCTATGGCCAGGAGGGAACCCATGTTGTGTTGGGGTGAGGAGTTGGTTATGTGTAATGAATGGCATGAGCTGGAGGTGGATGCATTTCTCAAGAATTTTTGAAATAGAGGAGAGAATCGCTATAGGTCAGACGTTGGAGATGTTATTATTTTACCTCCTTTATGGAGGGGTAGGATAAAGGCTGCGCTCCACAGTTTGGGGACATATGATTCTTGTATGGATCTGTTGATGAGTATGCTAATAGGGATGGTGATGCTGCCTGCTGCTATTCTTAAAAAGAGTGCGGGGATATTGTCAGGAACATTGGAGCAAGGTTTAAGCTTTGAGAGACTTTTTTTATATATGAGGTGGAGATGGGTTTGAGGTGGAATATGGGAGGTGAGTTTGGGGTGGAAGGTTGGGCAGAGGGTTTGTTTTGGGGGGAGGTGCTGTTGTTTGGGAATATTTTAGTGAGTTCAGCTATAGAGTTAGTAAAGAAAGAGCTGAACAGAGTAGCTATTTTTGGGTTAGATTTACTAGTGTCAGGGCAGGGGTTGTTTTTGGTGCGTTGGTTGAAAAGTGAGTTGATGGATTTCCAGAATTGTTTGGGGTTAGAGGAGTGGTTAGACTGGAGTTTGATATAGTATGCTTTTTTGTCTTGTATGATATGTTTTTTGGCTAAGTTGCAGAGTTGTTTATATTTAAGAAGGGTATCAGGGTGCCTATTATGATGGTAGAGTTTCCAGGTCTTGTCCCTTTGTTGCATGAGTGTTTTGGTATCTTTACTAAGCCAAGGGGGTTGAATTGTTTTTTATACATTTTATTCTTGGAGGGGCTTGGGAGTTAAGAGTGTCTAAGAAGGTAGAGTTGAAGAATTCAACAGCACTGTCCAGAGGTAGAGTTTTTAGAGTGTCCCAATTTATCAGTTTGAGATAATTGGAAAAAGTTGTAGGGTTAAAGTTGTTGAGATTCCGAGTATGGATGTATTGGTGTAGATGAGGAGAGGAGAGGGTTGCTCTATGGATTAATGCTGGTAAGTGATCACTAATGGAGTCTGGTAAGGTGCCAGTGTGGGAGATTTTGTTAGGGTGGGAGACAAGGATCCAGTCCAGTATAGAGCCTGGGCGTTATTTTTATTAGGTCTGGTTATAGCATTTGTGAGTTGAGTGAAATTACATTGATTGATTGAAATAGAGGGGTTATTGGCAGTAATTTTGTTCCAGTCAATGTTCACATCTCCTAGGATGTATGTCTCAAGCTTGATATTATATGAGGCCCATAGAAGAATTTCCTCAAGTGCGTTAATGTTGTTTCCAGGGGGGGTATAGAGGGCTATAACACAAATGCTTTTCTGGTTATTTAGTTTGAGATTTCCTATGACTAGTTCAGTGTTGTTGAACTGTGGAATAGGATTTTGGTATGGAGTGATGGAAAGTAGGCTAGAGTAGATTAAGATAAACACCGCTGAATGAAATGTATTCAAAATAGTACCAAGAATGGAAGGCCAATTCCAATATATTATAATAGAATTTACTAAAAACAAATACACACAAAATGTTCTCTCTAGCACCTCGGCAATACTTGTCTTTAACAGAGTAAACCTTGCTGAATCACAAACAATTACTTATATATTACCACACATTTATCCAATTAATTAATTAAATAAATAAGTGACTACTTCATTTCATAATAAAAGCCTAAAACATTTTACTAAACAAAACATTTCCATACACATTCTTGATTTAATCCTATAGGGCTCATTGTGTTAAATTTTAAAATAATAAAAGCCTCCTTTTTTCTTAATATATATTTTATCTGTTGTTCACTCATAAATATATTGCTTTTAATGTTATCTAACACTGTCAGTTGTAGCCCATCAGGATTATCATTATGATACTCATTAAAATGTGTTGCTATGGGACTAGTCTGTTTATCATTTTTAATATCCCTAACATGTTCCTTTACTCTACAAGACAACTGTCTCTTAGTTTCTCCTACATAAAATTTATTACATGGACACCTAAGTCCATATATAACCTTCTCCTTCCTACAATTAAAAATACCTTTAGTCTGAAAATTCATGCCATTAATTTTAATAAATTCTCTACTAATATATTTACATATACTACATTTTCCACAGGCAAATGTACCTTGTTCATCCATTATTTTTCTAAGAGTTATATTTGGCATCTTAAATTTACTATGAACTATAAAGTCCTTAATATTTCTTCCTCTTCTAAAAGAGAAACATAATTTTTGCCTTCCAGAAAATCAACTTCCCTTTTTTCTATTCTCCAACTATACTTAACTTGTTGCATAACTTTATCAGTCAAAACGGAATAAGTTGAAGTAAAATACATACATTCCTTATCCTTATTTTTACTCTTATAATATCCAATTCTACTGTTATTTAAAGCTTTATTTAAACTATGTCTCAAATCTACCTCAGAATAACCTCTTACATAAAATTTATTAAAGCTTTCATATAATTCCATTTGTCTAGTAACTAAATCATTACATAACCTTCTAATTCTAACAAATTCCGTATAAGTTATAGATTTTATGGTATGAGGGGCATGGTAACTATCACCATGTAAAATACAATTTGCATCTTTAAATTTTCTATGTATGCTAGTATTAATACAACTACCAACTTGTCCTTTTAAAACTACATCCAAATAATGTACCTCTGTCCCCCATTGTAAACCATCAAATTTTACACCTACATTATTATGTTGTATTTCATCTATAAATTCATTAATACATTCTTGTCGATCTTTACAAATAAAAATTAAATCATCAATGTAACGAAAATATTTATAAACATATTTAATGAAAAATTGATTAGGATATATATATATATATATATATATATATATATATATATATATATATATATATATACATTCTCAAAACAGCCCATAAATATATTAGCATAACTAGGGGCAAATGGTGCCCCCATAGCTGTTCCCTGAATCTGCCTATACAAATTTTCATTAAATTCAAATATATTATTTTTTAAACAAACCATAATTAAATCAGTTATATATTCTGTTAATGGATTTTCACCTAAAAAATATTTAATAGCCTGTATTCCATCAAAATGTCTAATAATAGTATAAAGGCTAACTACATCTATCACAAGAAAGTACATGTCTTTTTCCCATTTAATATTGCTAATTTTGTCCAACAATTCAAATACGTCCTTTATATAAGATGACAATTTTTTTACCATAGGTAACAAAAATTCATGCAAAAATATGCTAAATTATGCATAAAACTGCCACTTGCAGAAACTAATGGACGTCCCAGTGGATCTATAACACTTTTATGAATCTTTGGCAAACAATAAAAACATGGCATTCTACAATTCTGAATAGCAAATTTTTCCTGTACATCCTTTTGTGAAAAATAATGCAATCTCTACCCTTTCTCTATCAAATCATTATATTTTTTTTGTGCTTTCTCATATTCTATTATATTAATTTTTTTTATATACATTGTCATTGTCTAAATGTGTGTAACACATCTTTAGATACTGCATATAGTTTAAAATAACTAATTTACCGCCCTTGTCGGCTGGTTTGAAAATTAATTCAGCATTCTGACTTAATTTATTCAGGCATTCCCACTCCTTCTTATTTATATTATGTCTGACATTCTTTTTACATTTTATAAATTCAAAAAATTCCTTTTCCATGTTATATCCAAGTAATGTGTTAAAATGTTTAATGCTTTCATTTTTTTGTGGTGGCATAAAATTACTTTTTGTTTGAATGCCTTCAGTATTTAATTTAAAATAAGCATTCACCATTTCATTGGAACAACATGAATAAAAACTATCATCTGTGCTGGTGGAATCTTCCAAATCCATTTCATATGCAACTTCATTAACATTTGTTCTAAAATAATCTAACAAATGCAACTTACGAGTAAAACAAAACACATCCCCTTTTAACTCATAAAATCTGGGCAACACAGTAGGTACAAACTTTAAACCCCTCTCCAAAAGAGTTAGCTCACAGTCCGATAGTTCATATCCTGACAGATTAACCACATACTTACAGTTCATAGAATTCATATTACATAATTCAGTCCCATTTACCCCGTTTGAATGTTCGTTGGTACATATTCTGTTCTTTATAATATCCCTGTCCATTCCAACTGTGTTTTCGACCTGCCTGGGCCCCTCGAAAAGTATTCAAATAATTACTGTTACTTGCTTTGGGTAGGCATGGAAAATCCTCACCATCCCTCTCGCCTTCTGTAACTGAAGTGCTGCTTTCACCTGATGTAAAAATACGACCTCCCTTATTCGAATTCTGCTTCCTCTGTTCGAATTTGACCTGGTGTCGCTTAGCCTTGGCTGCAACTAAAAAGACATGCTTGTTGTCATAATCACGTACGTCACGAAACAATTTGGTCTTTTTCCTATTAATAAGTTTTTTCTCAAGCCCCAATAACTGCTCATTAGTTTTAATGAGAAATTGTTGTAACTCATCATGGGAAACTTTATTGGTAATATCTTTACATATTACCTTAATTTCTTCTCTCAATTTTTGTTTTTTTAGAATGTCTCTTTCAACCAAAATATGCACCCATTCCAAGCTACATCTATGAGCCGCGGCAATCCACCTTTCTTAGAACAGCTTATCTTCCGCTATCGATAAATCAAACGGGGTTGAAGGATTTTTTACAGTTCTTAATCCCCGTGGCGTAATTTCTAATTCTTCATATCTCTGTAAACTTTGTAAATTGAGAAACACTGGAGTGTCTTTAAACAACAGTTTCTCCAAACTGACATACATATCTCTTACTTCTGGTACAACAGCAGTTTCAGTCTTTTTACCAATTTTAGAGAAGGGATTCTGTTGCCATATTTTTCTCCCCTGTTCCCATTTACTGAGAACAGCAGTAATACCTTCTACATTGTGGCTTTCATCTCTTCCCTCAACTACCAATGCAGTAGATGAGCCATTCGCTCCATTTGTAGTCAGCAAAAAATTATCCATAGATCTGTGTGTAGTGTCCATAGAAGTGTCACAAATCACTCGGGGTAAACCCAAAAAGGAATCACTGGCCATCAAATTAAGATAATCTAATAAATCTAATAAATAATCCATCTAATAAATTTTATGTAGGAGAAACTAAGAGACAGTTGTCTTGTAGAGTAAAGGAACATGTTAGGGATATTAAAAATAATAAACAGACTAGCACCATAGCAACACATTTTAATGAGTATCACAATGGTAATCCTGATGGGCTACAAGTGACAGTGTTAGATAACATTAAAAGCAATATATTTATGAGTGAACAACAAATAAAATATATATATTAAGAAAAAAAGGAGGCTTTTATTATTTTAAAATTTAACACAATGAGCCCTATAGGATTAAATCAAGAATGTGTATGGAAAAGTTTTGTTTAGTAAAATGTTTTAGGCTTTTATTATGAAATTAAGTAGTCACTTATTTATTTAATTGATTAATTGGATAAATGTGTGGTAATATATAAGTAATTGTTTGTGATTCAGCAAGGTTTACTCTGTTAAAGGCAAGTATTGCCGAGGCGCTAGAGAGAAAAGTTTGTGTGTATTTGTTTTTAATAAATTCTATTATAATATATTGGAATTGGCCTTCCATTCGTGGTACTATTTAGAGTAGATTAAGGCTACTCATCCACCCTTCTTTTTTAGGCGGTCTTGTCTAAGTACTTGAAACCCTTGGAGTAGTATTTCAGAGTCTGAAATATGGGGTTTTAGCCATGTCTCAGAGACAGCTGCTATGTCAGGTTGGTTTTGGGATAGCCAAGCATGGAAGTGGGCTAATTTGTTTCTTAGGCTCTGGATATTGATGGTCAAGATCTTGAGGTATTTAGGGTTAGTAGCATGGGTGGTAATGGAGGGAGATGAATTACTGCTGGTACTAGGTCCTGGGTTGGGGTGTATGTCTTCTGCTAGGCATAGGATATTAAATAGGAATGTGAGCAGGGATTTGGATTTGCTCCTAGAGTTTGGTGGGAGGTACAATAGTGCTTTGGGAAGATGATGTTTCATTGAGGTGGATAGGAGTTTTAGTTTAAAGCAGAGAAGTGGATTTGGATGCACTAGGGAGGAGGATATAGTGTGGAAATGAGATATGGCAGTGTTATGATGTGTGTCAGGGGTGATGGTGGGGTGAAGAGGGGATAGGAAAGAAGGGGGTAGTTTGTAAGAGGAATAGGAGGTAGCACGGTATAGTGGTATTAGGAGTAGTAGGCTAAGGGAGAGGATGAGAATGGTTTGAAGAGATGATGTGGTGTAGGTATAATGGAATAGTTGGGGGTTAGGTGTTGAGGATGTAATAGGATAATTTGTAACAGTGTAGGAGGGAGGAGTATGGGAGTGTATCTAGAGCTTTAAGGATTAGGGATGGGAGGGTGAGAGAGTATTGGAGGATGGGAGGGGAAGGGATAGTGATGAGATGAGAGTGGATTGGGTGAAACAGGGGGGAGGGGACTTATGGGTAGAATAAGTGTAGGAGCAGTGGGAGTGGGTGGAATTTGGGGGTAGGGTAGGGGAGCGGAGTGAGCCCACAGGGCAAACAGAGCGGGTAGAGCCAAGGAGAAGGAAGAAGGCAAGACTGTGAAGAACAATCAGTGGTTAGGAAGGTGAGCTCAGAGGTAAGGAAAGTATGGAGAATGTAGTACTTGTTTACTGTAGTTGTTAGGTAAGAACAGAAAGGGTCACATTGATTATAGGCTAAAGGCAGGGTATTAATGGACCCTTTGGAAAGGATTTGGTATTTGTTTAACCTGGGGGAATAAAGTGAATACTATGCAATATGTATGTGCTGCCACCTAGTGGACAAACAATAAATGACAGGAACACTTAGAGCAGTGTAGAGAAAGTTAAAAAGTAATTTAAGAACAAAGTAGTGGGGTAAATGAAGTCCGCGGTAGGCTGCTAGCAATGGAATGCAGGGCTAAATACAACAGTGACTGGCTACAATATCATTCCCTTTAGGATACATACAGTTTAGGCCAATTCCATAGGACAGGCAAAGGAAATTGAGAGGACAGTGGAGGATCCCTGCTTGGAGGTTCTTTTTTTCTGTCAGGAAGCCAGGAATATCTTGGCATGGTGGGAGGCTTCATGTTAGGTTATACACTGTAGGCAAACTGTAAGAAAAGGGGGATATATAAAGTATTAGCAAGATAATAGTATGGGGGTTAGCAAGTTAAATGATTCAGTATAGCATACTAAACAGGTAGTGGAATAGCCTAGAGGACAGTATGATGGTATGTAGGCTTACTAGGGTAGGGAAGATGAGATGGGGGTGTGTGAAAGAACTAAGATAAGGAATGCTAGGGAGGCTTGGGATACTAGATTATTCATACAACAGAACACAGAATTGGAGCAATCAACAGCTAAAATCACAGAGCAATAAAATTAAACATCTTAGCAGACGTGGTGCAGTCCATTAGCAAGCAGATACTTTCACAGAGCAGTGAAAAACATCTTAAGCCATTGTTCTGTAAGAGCTCCATTCAGAATGAACATCAAATAAAGTATTACATGGACAGTACATAAAATATACACTCTATTATATAACATAGGCAGTAATCCGCAGCAGGACAATTAATTAAGTTCTTGGCAGTTGGGCTCAGACTAGATAGAATTTAGTATTAGCAAGAGATACTGCGCATATAAAAATTTATGTATTTTAGTCCTATACATACAGCACCAGACAATAATACTGTTACCACAGATCTTATGTTAGCTATCTCACAACATACCCCAAGAAACAATTGTACTCGGGGACCTCAACATAGATCGGCAACTAGTAAACTCCCAGACACATATGGAACCTGTACTTTACATAACTCATCACTGCTCCTAACAAGCCAAATTAAAGGGGCATTAGGGAATCTACACTTGGCTGGATCCTAACTAGAGCATCCAACAAAATAGCCTCCAATGACTGCTTACGAGACCTCATTTAGTGATCACATTCCAGCTTTTGTGATAAGACAACAAAAACACTCTCACAAAGTACCATAATATATTCAAGTATGTAAGCCATCCACATTTCAAAAACACATTTTCATTACCAACTTGAAAAGCATGTAAGTGGAACATATTAAAACCCTTTCTCTCTGAATTCATCAACATTTTCCTAAGTATTTTACACAATCTAGTACCTGTAAGAACAAAAAGAATTATATCCAATCCTGCTCCTTGACCAACAAAAGAAACCAAGCAGCTAGTGAGAATGACAGAGAAAGTATGTAGGGCATGGTCACAAACCAAATCCCAAAATAAGTGGAAAAGCTGCAGACATCTAAGAAGTCACACCAAATAAAAAAATTAAAGCAAGCAAAAAACATACTACACCAGTCTTCAGCAATAACACCAATGCAACCCAAAACTGTTATGGTTTTCTCTCAAAATTCCTCTACCTGGGTCAAGCATCTGCAGCCAGACATTTTGATTGCACTTTTATTCAAACTGTACTGTCACTAGTCAAAGACAACCTCTTCTCAGTCACCAGTCCTGCTCCTACTACCACTGCATAAGTAAACCAGGAATTAACATCATTCTCCTCCTAGCCCACTTCACATGTCAGAAAATATCTCAATACCCTAAAGACATCTAGCCCAGCTGTAGATAATTTAACTGGCAAATTAATCAAATGGATGGCGACCTACTAGTCTACCACATCTCCATCCTAAATAACCAAGCCATTCAAGAAAACTGTACTCATTCTATGGAAAAAGAAATTTGTAATACCTTTGCATAAAGGGAGAAATTCCACTGACTTTGCTAACTACAGGCTAATCACAGTAATATCACCGTTATCAAAAATCCTTAAAAAACACATACTATATACACACACAACTGCTTAGGCACCTTATTGACAATAATCTTTCCCCAACACAACATGGATTTCATCCAAACCACAGTGCAACAATGGTCCTACTTCATTTTACCAGTACTATCAACACACAGGAATACAGTCTAGTCTAGTCTCTTCCTTCTTGATTTAACTAAAGCTTTTGATAGAGTCTCTCTTACCAACCTACTGGATTAACTTTCCTCCCTTGTCCTCCCCAAACCTTCACTATGTTCATTCCAAAGGTACCTGTTCAACAAACAGGTTATAGATTTAGCAGTCTTTCCTCTTTTCTACCATTCCCCGTAGGAGTCACTCAAGGCTCTATTCTGGACCCTTTCCTATTTAACATATTTATAAACAGACCATACTACCATAGTGCATTACACAGATGATGTTACTACCCTTATCTGTTCTGCACCAAACTCACTAAGCTCCAAGAAGTTACCCTTGTTTCTTTTTCATCCATAGACTCCTAGCTAAGCAATTCTGCTGTTATCCAGAACCCTAAGAAAAGTAAAATTAATGCTATTCATACCCAAGCTTTCTGAAAAATAAACTTTGCCCATCACCTCAGCCAAAAACACAACATTTTTTAACAATAACCCACTGAAAACTGCTTGGAGTTACCACAGACAATAATTTCAAATATGACTAAAGCATACTTCAAGTCCTCCAAAAACACACCAAAATCTAGGTCTTGTTATTGATCCATTTCCTACCTCACAGACACAACCAGAAAAGCTGTCGCATCAGCCTTCCTTTTACGATACTGCTATCATATGTAACTCCAGCATTCACTAATCTGCAAACTACACAACAAATGAAGCTATGTGCATTTTACAACAAAGTAGATTTGCTGCCAGTACCACTTTTTGGTCCCTGGTGCTGCGGTAGCGTTGTCGCCTCACAGTAAGAGCGTCTTCTGTGTGGAGACATGCGTGAATGGGCATACCTTTGTTGAAGGTTGTGCGTCAGAGCCGGAAACTCGGCATGTAAAAATCTACTGCCAATCATTAGCGGACTGGAGTTCCGCTGTGGTGACCCCTAACCGGGAAAAGCCGAAAGACACAACAACCACTTTTTGGTCCCATCTACTGTCTTGCCCTAATTCAGCTAGAGTTGATGGAACTTCCACTTCATTTAATCTGTACACAACGTCTTTTAGCCCATATTCTCATCAACAAACAAGACCACTATCCATCTCTAGGAACACACTTCAGCTCTGTTACTCACCTATAGGTTTATAGGTGGGTACTAGGCTATTTGCCCGAAGGCATTTATAACCTAGCCAGAAGGTGTTGGCTTTCGCCACCCCCTTAGATTAGTTCCCTGTGCCTCTGTCCAGCAGAGCCACTGAAGTGATCCCCGCGGTAAACTTTCTGTTTCCCATCCACTCATCAAGGTTTCTTTTGAAGAGTGTTAGCGAGGAGCATTGCCTAATGTAGATTGGGATCTTGTTCCAAAGCATGGGAAGTCTCTGGGACAGGAATCTATCCCTCCAGAACGTCCTATTTATTGTTGTGGTGAGGTTTCGATCCCTAGAGCGTGTGCCTGAGGGGATAAGGTTTTCTTTAGGTGAAGCATGTCCATCAATTCTGGGTTGGACATGGCCTTGTATGTCAGGCAGAGATCATCTTTGAGTCAGCGGTATGCAACCGAGTACAACTGGAGTTTCTTCAGTCAAGCAGCATAGGGCATCTGTTTGAGGCCATTGATCCTCCTGGTGAGCTACTTCTGTGGTCTTTCCAGCTGTTGCAGGTGTCTTGTAAGGTACATCCCAAATGGGGCGTTGTACTCTAAGATGGGTATGATGAGTGATGAGTAGAGGGGCACAATGACCTCTTTTGATCTGGATGGGAACCCTTTTGTGATTAGGTGGGCCACGTAGAAGGATTTTCTAATCACTTTGGCAATGTGATTATCAAAGGTGAGATTACTATCTACTTGGGTCCTCAGAAGCCTTATTATGTCTTCCGTATTTAGGGGACTACCACCTATGTGGTAGCTTGTGTGGGTACTTTGTTTTTTCCAAAGGGGATGACTATGCACTTTTTGGCATGTAGCTTGAGGCCATGCTTTTGACACCAGGTATCCATCTCAGTGAGATCCTTTTGGAGGATGTCTGTGTCAGCCGGAGAGTCAATTATAGCCCCTAGTTTGCGGTCGTCTGCGAACTTGGTCAGCCATAGTCCTCCTGTGCTTGCCTGTACCTCTGAAAAGTATATGCCAAACAGCAGGGATGCTAGGACTGAGCCCTGGGGAGCACCACTTGTAACTGGTTTAGAGACGGACCTAGCTCCCACAACTCTCACCATGTGGGTTCTATCCGTGAGCCAGTTGGCAACCCATCTTGTGACATAGGGGTTTATGTTCAGGCTGGTGAGCTTGTCTATAATACCAGAATGGGGAATGGCACTGAAGGCCTTAGCAAGGTCTAGGTAGGCTGTGTGTACCACCTTTCCCTCGTCTATAGCCTTGGTAACTGTCTCAAAGAGTCTACCAGGTTTAGGAGACATGATCTGCCCTTAACAAAGCCAACCTGGGTAGGGTCCTGTGTTTGGAGGTTCCCAATGTCTCTGTTAATGAGTTCCATGATGATGCGCTCCATAGCCTTGCAGAACAAGCTAGTCAGGCTTATAGGGCGATAGTTCCCAGGTTCTGTTGTGGCTCCACCTTTGTGGAGTGGAATAACCATTGCTGTGCACCACTCTATGGGTATGTAGCCTGTGGAGAGTCTGAGTTTGAACAATGTGTTTAGGTGAGGGGTTAGTTCGTCTTTGAGCTCATGTAGGACGCAGCCTGGGACACCGTCCGGTCCCATTGATGCTGTGTTTTTGGCATTGGAGAGGGCTGTTTTAACCTGAGTGTCTGTGATTTCAGGGACTCCACATTCTTCTGGTATGGTTATGGGCCCTTTTGGGGGTGAGAGGGGGGTGAAGTTTGCACTGAACCTGTCTGCCAGGATGTTGGCGATATCGGTCGGTTCAGTGTATTTTATGCCATTCTGCACTAACTCCGAGCAGATCTGAGCATTGCCACTTAGATTCTTGACATAGTTAAAGAATGCCTTGTGGTTATCTTTGGAGTCCTTAGCAATTTTTCTTTCAAAGCTCACCTTAGATGATTTTATGAAGGAATTGTGGTTTCTTGCTGATACTGATCAGGAATGTCTTCCCTTCTTGGGATTTTACTCTTTTCTGTACTAGTTTCCTCCTTCTATTGTATAGCTTGTTTATGGCAGGAGTCCGCCAGACTGGTTTCCTTTTCTTGGAGGAGTGAATCTTGGTTTTGCTTGGGATAGCATGATCCATGCATTCTTGTAGCTGCCCATAGAATGCATTAGTAAAGGATTTTGCAGATTGGACAGTGTTATCCTTCAGCATGGGGGCTTTGAAACTTTCCACCTCGGTCTTAAGTAACGTGAAGTTTGCTTTTGAAAAGTTTTTCATGGTGGCTTTCTTGTCCAGGAGTGGGGGTGGAATATGGATATTCAAAGTGATTTTTTTATGGTCAGATCTAACCAACGAAGGGTTAACTTCTGGTGTGGAACACCGGTCGCCCATGTTGGTGATAACCAGGTCCAATATGTTGCCATCTCTGGTGGGAGTGTTGACCAGTTGAACCAGGTGTTTGAGTTTATAAATTCTAGGAAAAGGTAGGCCAGGGAGTTAATACTTGAGTAGTTCTCCCAGTTAATGTTTGGGTAATTTAAATCACCCAATATTAGGGTGTTTGGTAGGACCTTTATGTTTCCCAGTGTTTCCAGAAATGCGGAATGGGGGTCCTGGGACATGGTGGATGATCTGTAGCAAGCTACAATTTGAATTGCAGTTTTGCCCATTGTTAGTTGCACGTGGATGATCTCTGAAGCATCGTGCTGTGCCACTAACCTGGAGGTGTGGGTATCCTTGATGAATATGGATATGCCTCTACCTTTTGTATTTCAGTTTGGGTTCTGTGGCCGAAATATATGGTATGAGTTGTAGCCTGGTAGTGCTGGGGTGCTCTCTGGAGTCTTAAGCCAGGTTTCTGTTACTGCACATATATCGATTTTCTCCATACTGAGAAGTGCCTCGAGTGCATGCATTTTGAGGTTTAGACTTCTGGAATTGAGTAGCATTACCCTCAGATTTTTGTTACTTGTGCTATTTATGGTGGTGGTTTTGTCTTTTGAGTCTTGCCTAAAAAAGGCACTATGGGGGTAGCAAGAGCCTTGGCAAGTATTCAAAGGTCTAAAGGTGACAGGTGCAAGCCATCTCTAGTGAAGCAGCGTGGCTTGTCGAGCATGTCATCCCAGGCGGACAGATACTGGATCCCCTTTGAATGACACCAGAAACTTAGCCAGTTGTTGAAATCGAGAATGTTTTCTTTAAACCATGGTATCATTCTTGGTGAGTGCAGGATGCTACTCAGGGTCAGGGTCATACCGGCCCAGACTATGTGATCAGAGAGCTCTTCCATGTCTCTTTTCATGTAGTCCAGGGAGGTACAGCTCAGGTCATTCACACCAACATGGACAATGACAGAGTCATATTTGTACTTGTTCTGGAGTGACCTGAGTGCTTGTGTTATGTGGCGGATCCTGGCACCCAACAGGCAGCTAACAGTAACCTTCTCCTTATTCAGCCTAGTGAGTGGGACATCAGTGTGCCTGACTATAGAGTCACCTATTGCTAGTATGTTGGGTATGTTATTTTGCCTTAAGGGCTGTGATTGCATGGCACACTGGTTTTGTGAAGTATGTGTTTCATGGTTTGTGTTGAGGGGGTGGAGGTTGCTTAGATGTTTGCTTTGGAGGTCTCTGTTGGTCTTGCAGATTTTTATTTAGAGCCTCCGAGTATGTTTCCATGTATTTATGTGTGTTTTTTGCCGGTGCTGGTTTAATGGGTCTATGTAAGACTGGTGATGTGATGCAAGTATTTCCCTTCTCCTCTTGACTGTCTGATCCAGTCTTGGTTTGAGAGAGCTTAGCCTCTAGTTTGGCTGTATAACTGCATCTCTTGCATGTATTAGTGTTTGGTGGTAAGAGGAGGGGGTTGTCTGTGTACATGAGGCAGTTGTAACATTGTCTCAAAATGCCCAGATTCACCAGTTGGACTGGAGAGTATTCCTGAAACTGCCCTTTGGACATGCCTGGATAGGTACAGTAAACTGTTTTACTGGATGGCTGGTAAGGTCGAATAGAGAGCCTTGTCCTTCTGTACAGTACAGGAGGGTCTAGTGCTAGGGTTTTATAAGTGCTTGCTATAAGTTTTGAGCAAGTGCCGGGCTGAGAAATGAATGGCTTGAGTGCTTAAGTTGAAATTTGTCTAGTTCCAAGGGAAAAATTGAAGAGGAGACTTTGTGGAGCCGGGAATACTTTTACCCTAGCTAACCGGCACTGCTCGATGTGCAAATCTGGGCAAATATGGTATTTATAGCAGGAAAATGAAAGAGATAGAAATTAGCCCAAAATGGCCATTAAACTACTACTTTCTGGGCTGAAACCACTCCTCCAGGGACAGATAGGCTGCTCAAAGCTCCCCTCTCTCACAGGTGAACAGAGAAACTTCCTTCTGTCCAAGTAGGGTATGGGCAAACACAGAGATTTGTAACACAGCCCTGAATTCAGCACTAACCTGAAAACTGGACTGTACTAGGTTAGAAAGGCGGAAAACAAGTGTGTGTATATATATATATATATTTTTTTTTTTTCCAGAAAATAAAGCAGATACACTCAAAAAAAAAAACAGTTTAAAAGCACAGAAAAGGATACTTATTGTTATATATCGCAGATCAGAGTTGTAGTCAATGCCCCCAGTAATAAAGTAGGAAGAAACAAACACAGTACAAGCAGATGAATAAAGTGCAAATTTTATATATATAAATATATATATATATATATATATATATATGTATATGTATATAAAACAATAGAAAACAAACAAACTGATTTAAACAAGTTACCCAATTAACCAGAAAAAAGCTCAAAACTGAGCCCTGTTCCAGCAGTCTTCAATCAGACAAGTTCTAACTGCACACTCCTGCTACTAGGGTGCAGGGGAACCTTCTCCAAGAAAAGATGGCCTGGATCACTGCTCAAGTTATACAAACAAAGCTAGATTCAGCAGGTCTGAATCTGGTCTATGCTACAGCAACAAGACGCACCAATTTCAGAAAGAAACAGTTCAAATAAGCAGTCACAATAAGCCTGTGACCAGAAATTTCCAGATCAGAAGGGCAGAATCCAGCCTCTCCTCCCACAAGAGTGCAGACCACAAACCTTCTTAATGTAGAATAACTGGCCTGAAGCCCAAGTGCTTAAGCCAGAATTTAAACACTTTTAGAATAGTAGACACTGGGCTTTCAATCAGCAATTCCCAGCTTAGAAGGATGTAAGCTACCTGTCCTGCCACAACAGTGCAGTCCACAAACATTCTTAATGTAAAACAGCCTGTATGAAGCCCAAGTGCTTAAACCAAAAGACTTAGAATAACAGTTAAAATTTAATCAGGCTACGACCATAACTACATTCTACTGAAAAACGAATTATTACAAACTCAAAAATACTGCTGGGGACACAGTATATTCCAGTTATGTTTCAAAAATCATAACAAATTCTTGTTTCTCCTAAAACAAATAGTCCATCTCAAGAGCTTTTAAATCCAACTTAAAAACAACACCTGACTAACTCCTGGATTTGCTCATACTCAATACCAGGATAGCATATCAAGCTGTAACACACTAATGCATCTCACAGCCTTTCCTTATTTGGTAAATATTCTCATATGTTTGCCTCAAATGTAAACACAAACTCCACCACTTCCCCCTTCCACCTTTCTCCCTTCCCTGTGTTACAGTCTCTTATTATTTTAACAAAACTGTTGGCAGAAATTCACTAATTTTATACCTGCTTACATCAACAACATTACTCCTTAAAGGGCACAGATTCATTCTTTTTGCTGGTCAGCAATGGGATACAAGCATTTTTCTGCCAAGGCTTATTCAGAATAACTGCTCCACGGTGATTCTACAGAAGCTATTAGACTGAAGTCATATTTTGGTGATACCCAACCTGAGATACCCTGTGTTTTCTTCAAAATTGTAGATGTTGGATATTAATGTTTATTTTATTTATTTATTTTATTTTATTTCATTTTATTTTACATTTGTTAACCAGGAAAGCCCAACTGGATACAGGTCCATTTTCAGTGGAGGCCCGGGGAGAAAAGATCCAAATGTACAAAAAGAAGTGTAAATATAGTGAAATTATTACAGTGAGTTATCACAAAACTGAGATTTGTTTAACGGCATGTACACACAGGTACATGTTTTTCTCACATACAGCAAAGGTTAGAAGCAAGTAGCTGAGAAAGAAATAGTTAAAGACTTCATCTGAAAAAGGAAAACACATATATTAAGGTGGTTATCATACATGGTGTAGTGTTAATTAAATCTTTCCAGTAGGTGAGTGATACACAGACTTTTTAAACAGTCTGAGAGTCAGAGTTTTATTCTTGTAATGAGGTTCTCATTTATGAATGATGTCTGAGTGAGGGTTAGTCATGGTTTGTACAAAGCCACTGCATTTTTAGGTATTTCCGAAGGGATTTTTTGAATTGGGACAAGGAGGGGTCAGTGGTGAGTTCAGCAGGAAGTAGGTTCCAGTTTTTATCAGTAGAGTTGGAGAATAGTGATTCACCAGCTGAATTGTTGGTTTTAACAGTTTGCACTAACAATTTTTTGGAAGAGCGAAGGGATTTTAGGTTACTGTAGGGGGTAATATTTTTCAGTATGGGTGTATTGTCTAGTTGGTAGAGGATTTTGTGAACAACTATTAGTTGGTTATATTGCAGCTGATATGGTAGTTCAAGCCAGTCTAACGATTGAAGGTTAAGGCAGTGATGGGTTCTATAAGCTGATCCTGTGGCAAATCTGGCAATGTTATTGTAGCACCTAGTTAATTTATTGAGGTTTGATTTGCTTAGGTTTATGAAGATGGGTGAGGCATAAAGAAGGGTCGATAGCAGATGGCAATAGCAGTTCTAGCAGATGGGGTTAGGAATGGTTTAATCCTGTATAAACAGCCTCATTTTTTTATTAACTGTTTTAATAGTTTTGTCTATGTGAGCATCAAACTTGAGGTTGTTGTCAATGATCACTCCCAGTAGTTTAGTACTAGGTTCTGGGGAAATTATGGTACCGTTGTTAGATATTATGGTGAGGGGACCTTGTGAGTGGGGGAGAAGAGTAATAGTTTGGTTTTATTTGGGTTTAATAGCAGTCGGCGACCAGTGAACCAGTTCTCTACTTTGTTGATAGTGATTTGGGACAAAGATTGTAAATCTGTGGGGGAGGTGGCAGAGCAGATTAGGGTTGAGTCATCTGCATACTGAATACAAGTTGCATCAGGGATGACTTTGTACAGGTCATTAATGAATATGGAGAATAGGAGGGGACCTAATATAAATAGATCCCTGTGGGACTCCAAGGGTGACTGGTAAAAGGGACGATAGGTTATTCTTCCATAGTACAGCTTGTCTGTCACTTAGGTAAGAATGAAACCAGGTAATTGCTAGGTTATCTGTGGAGAGTGATTTTAATGTGTTTAAGAGTAGCTGGTGATTTACCATATCAAATGCCTTGATAGGTCAAGGAAGAAGGCTGAGGAGAGCTTGTTGTGAGTGGCTTTTAACTCCACAAGCCTCTTGTTTTTTATGCATATACTTTGAGGTTGCACCACATTAAGGAATGGAAGAAATGGGGTCTTTCAAGTTATGTTTCATTAACATGCAATTTCATCTTGACACCCTACATGAGATGTTGGTTCCCTGTGCTCAAATAATGTCCATTTTGGGGTTTATGCTACCAGGAAACCAGTCTGGTCCTATGGATATCTCAGTAATTTGTGTTACTTGGCATACCTTTCAAGGGTACCTCATTACAAGGAACATACCTCATTTTGTGTCTTAAAAAGTTCATGTTCCTCGAAGTTCCACATCGAAAGGCTGTGACACTCATTCAGTGTTAGGACTTTTTTGACTGATATTCATGGTGAATGTAAATGAATCATATTAATTCATGAAAATATCTATTTTATAAGTAAAAGCAGCATATTTCAGCCATCCTATGACCTTCCTGGTTGAAGTTGTTAGTAAGCTGTTAGTATGTGTCCCACATTTTGCCCATTTGTTCCACATTCTGAGGACTAGTGTTCCTCTTTTCAGAGCTGGAAGGTTGAGAGGTATGTTACTTGGTGGACAGATGATTTTTTTTTTTTTTTAAGAAAAAGGTGCAGAATGACTGAAGCACCTGTTGGGCCTGATGCCCAATTCTGCACAATCTTCCTGGCAACACCTGGCACAGCCTCTGCTGCTTCTGACTACTGGTGTTTAACCAAATAGTATGTGACAGCTTGGCAGAAGATTCATAGCTCCACTCTCTTGCAAGGTGAACCAATCAGTTCCAAAATGACCACCTACCAATAGAAGGAGAGAGAGTCAGCTTGGGAGCAATCTTTAGAATTGGTTATCTACAATTAAGTGAACTTGACATATGCAACTTGTATGTATTTTCCCCTTAGCAGTGACACTGACAGTAATGCACCCTTGTCTTAGCTCCCCCTGAAGGAAACATCTTTTGTGAAACCCTTTATATGGAAAAAGAAGGAACTATGATTGCCACACACTATATTTAGAGCTTCTTGGTACCAAGGAAACTTAAAATAGTGACAATTCCTCCAGTAATTCAGGCATTTCAGGATGTCTTTGAAAGTGCTTCTTTAGATCTTACTTCTCTTTCACTAACACCTAGAAAGTCAGACCAAATAGTTCTATAAGATGGAAGAAAAATATAAATCATTTAAGTCCTTGGCTATGAATGTCTTGGGTTCCAGGTTTGCGCCAACTAACAACATGCTGTCCAGTGATAAAGCAAGCTATATACTTGGATGCCTTTTGTAAAACTGTATGTGCATTGGCTACTTCCAGCATCATGGTTAACTGCCAAAGACATATGCTGCAGTACTAAGGGGACATTGTAAGGTAAATTGAACGCATGTGAGGAATTTACTGACTGAACTTTGAAGCAGTGATTTTTCAAATATGTTGCAGGCAGTTCTTAAGGTTTGTAAACCTTAAGTTTAAATGTGGTTATTATATTTTAGATGCCTGTACTATGGTGATTGCTTTGGGTTGTGCCTTTTGGATTCTGTTTTCCAGTGTTGTGCTTGGCTAAGGATTTCAGTCCTTCCTTAAGGACATTCATTGGCACCTTGTATTTGCACCCTTAAACAAGGAATTATTATTTAGCTTCACCTAATGAAGTATTCAAAAGTTAGAGAAAAAGGAAAAACAATTCATAGAGAAAAATGTTTTTCATGTTCCTGGTACTGAAATATAAGGGAAATGTTCCAACCAAGGACTTAACCTTTTATTGAAAGCAGTCTAGTGCTGAGAAGTTTAAACAGGAGTATTTTCCAAAAGAGCCATGTGAGAAGTGGGGGAGATTAATGCAGACAGTCAGGAATGGGTAAGGGCAATATTCCCTCACCCAGCCAAGAGGGTGCAATGCGATTTTGTTTAGCTCAGCCCCCTCCTCCGACCTCTGTCCTCCAGCATCAGTTATGAAGAATGCTGTCTCACTTCAGAGTTCAATGGTTAAAGCCAACAACAGATGGATGAAAGCGCTCATAGACATAGGATACAACATTGATTTCAGATATCTTCATGGGATGCCTCCTAATCCACCAGGCAACATGGGTCTAGCAGTGTCAGTTTTAAATGAGAAACTCCCCTTAAAGGCCACAAAAGGAGTACCAATGTTAGAGAGTTATAATCCAACCTGTTCTTAGTTCCATGAAAAGACAGACCTTGGGCACTCATTGTGGACCTCTGGAGGCAGAAGAAAATCTGGTGATAAATTCTAAGTGTTAATCCTTCAGGCTGTTTTACTTGTCTTATTGCCAAATTACCTCATGGTCACCTAGGCATGACAAGTGTTTTTCAATATTCGCCCATCTACAGGGAACACAACAAATAGCTGAGATTTGTGTCTGGGGTGAAATACTTACATTATATTATATTGCCTTGTGAGCTATCTACTGCTCCCGGGTCATTCATGAAATACTTAACTTTGTTTTTGTCCAATTTGGTCTAGGCATTTACATCTACTCTAACTCGAATGACTGGCTAATTCAGGCCAGGTCTTTGGCGGAACTAACCAGGGCTTTATACGACACTATTCATTAGCATGACAATGTATAGCGATAGCCCTGAATGACCAGAAGTTGAGTTGTGGTCTTTCTCATACAAGGTTTTCCTGGGAGCTTTATTGGTCTTTTCCACATGACAAGTTTTTTTTAATCCTTCTGTGATAGTGGTAATCATCCCCAGTACTCTGGAATATGTGTCAACCTCCATTGGCATGGGCTGCACATGACCTGAGATGTCTCTGACAAAGTTGGGGGAATATGTACAGCATCCATTGGAGCCAGTCTGCACCATTTCAGCCAGGCGGAAAAAGGGTTTTGGTTTTCCTGGTTCTGTTTTTGCCTTTTTTTACACTGTTGGTTTGTCTCAGTCTGAAGGAATTGTTACACATAATCTGAGCTGTTTTGATCTTCATACTGGCTTTGAATCCTAGAATCCTCAGGTGGTAAAAGCTAAGTTTGAGGCACACATTCTTATACTATGTGAATGTTAACCATTAGAATCTGGGATCTGGCGTCAAAGAGGAATTCTCGTCTCTGGATCTGTTATATCCAGTTTGCACAGAATGACCCGTCAGATCATCTGAGTGTGTCTACAAGGTTATCCCCTTGAATGAGACTTGACTTTGGAGGTTTTTCTCGAGCTTGCTTTACTTTGAGGCATTCCAGAGACATACCTGCTAGCTTACCCAAAGAATGACCACATCCCAGAGTTCTGCACAAGAGAATCCTAACAATGGATGCGTTTCCAGTGCACTGTTCACTGGAATAGGATTTATTATGCCTTTTTCATTTTTATCTTATTTCTGAAATGCTTCATAAAGGCAGTGCTGAACAGGACTGAATGGAGAAAGAGATAGAGAAGGACCTTTGCTCTTTTCCATTTCACCCCAAAATCTGTTTCAACAGCTGGGAACCATAGAGTTATGAAATCTAACCCTTGCAGCCTTATAGACAGGATCCAAACCAAACATTAGGATTCCTCTTCGTCAGAGGTCTTGCAGATTATTAAGGAAGCCAAGAAACTAGACACTAGAAAATTCTGCCTATCAGAGTGAGCCAGGTTTTCCTTTTGATGGAGAGGGCATGGCATATGGCCAAATGTGGTATTTGTCAAACAGTACCACCTTTATCTTATGACCCTAGTTGACAAAGACCTTTCCTGTATCACAGTCAGAGTACAGCTTTCCATTTTCACAACTTACCTACTCAAGAACCTCCTTTGATAGCTTTCCCCACTACCAAAGAATTTTGAAGGAAATACTATATATCTTCCAAGGAACTGAGTGTATCCCCATGGGATATGAATTCTGCCTTAAAAAGACTGAACTCATTTTAACCATCAGATCTACTGCCAAATAAATTATTATCCTGAAATATTCTTTTTTTAGTTGTTGTTTCTTCAACCGGGAGGATTTCAGAATTGCAAGTCTTAAAGTGCGCATTTATGCAGGTTTTTAGAATGATCCAACCTTTATGCCTAAAGTAGCTTTGGATCTAGAACAGTAACATGTAATTCCTCTCCTAGAACTACTACTGAGTCTCCAAAACAAAATAAAATGCTTTGGCATGTCTTGAATTACCACAGATGTCTATAATATTAAGATAATATAATTTGCAATCAGTCTAGTGACAACACACACCTCGCCAACAGGCTTTACCACCTCTTTCAAAGAGGATGAGGTTAATTAGTCCCAGTGTAAATTTAAGGGTAAACATCCAGGTTGTGTTTGAAGGAAGACAGAGTCACATTCTTAATTTGCAGAAGAAGTTTATTTCAGAGCAGTGGGAGACACTGGGTGATGAACCTGTTTCTGTATTGTGTTTTATTTATTTGCTAATTTAGGTTAAGATCTCTGTTTCTAGTATTAGCAGTACTATTCAACATACTAAAAAAAAAGGAGATCAAAGATAAGACATGGTAAGTAAGGCACAAATTACCCCTCACGAGTCTAGAAGACACAGGGTGCAAAGATACAGCTTGCAGTGTGGCTTTGAGACCAGATATATTTTTTCTTAGGAACCTCTAATGAGGTACTTACCAAAGAGCACATTATATTCTATAATGTATCTGGTTAGAACTGAATGTAGGGGAATGTTCTTTGGATTTGGAAGGGATGCTTTTGGCAATCCATAGCAAAATATAGAATGATTTCCTTTTTTAAAACAAGTTTATTGTTTTTAACATACAAGAGAAATATCATAACAATTTTATACAAGTAATTAAAATAGATATGATTATAACATTCAACAAAATAACCAAAGTATTTACAAAGACATCCACTACAATCAGATCAATTAATTAAACTAAAATACCATGCTATTGAAATTAAGATTTTTTTAACAAGTTTTGTAAAGTATCCCATACAATATAATAAGATGTTTTTCTAGTAGTTCTTGATTTTATTGTCATCAATTCCATATGGCACACTATAGTCATAACATTTTTAAATTCATTGAACGAAGGAGGTGTATCTGAAATCCAATTTCTGGTTATTATTTTTCTAGCCACTGCTAGAATAGACCATAACAAGGGAAGCTTAACCTTTTTAACACTTTGAGGTACAGGTGTGTTGAATAATATAAGAGATTTAGAAATAATGAAATTATCTGTAAAAAGAGCCTGCGAAAAATCATTGCTTGACTGCCAATATTCTTTCAATTTTATACAGTCATAAAACATATGAGCCCAGTCAGCATTAATTTCTACATTACATCTTTTACATAGATTGTCTTTATTATTTATTTTATTCATCATCAAAGGTGTATAAAAGGATCTATGTAAAAATTTCCATGTAAAAAGTCTCCAGACAATGGAAGACGTAGTTTTATAGGCAGATTCCAATATATATTGTTTATCTTGTTGATTTGGTGGGTCACCATTAATGGAAGTGAAATAATTCCAGTAGGTATCTACACTGTAAAAAGTTTCTTGCCTGATAATTTTATGTATGTATGAAAGCTTACCTTTATCAGAAACTTTATGTTGTAAATTTAATATCAATTAATCAATCAGTGTTGGAATAGATTCTTTAACTTTTATAGACATTAGATCAATTTTATTAATGAGATGTTGTCTAAAGGTCTGAACTTCTAACCAACAAGTTTCTCTTAGATCAAATTCTTGTTTTAAGAAATCTAGATTTTTAACTTTATTATCAGATAGCAACTGATACCAGTACTTTAGATCATTATCTGTAGCTAAATGAGTTCCTTCAGAAGTGGATGACAAAAGCATACCTCGAGTATACATTATAGGGAATATAATAAAATTCCATTCCTTATATTTAGGATGCATGAATATAAAATTACGATAACTAATAATAATGTTTAATGGGTAACTAACTATATATTTAGGTGTAATAGGTGAAGTACAAAATTCTTTTAGTAACCATAGCATGGAGTTATTTACAATCATATTTTTATGTGTTAAGGAGATTTTCATGAAGTGAATACTAATTAGTTCCCAGTAATCTTTCCATTTTGCAACATATGACTGATCTATTAACAAAGTAATAACTTTTACAATAGAAGAGATAGTATATAAGTTAAAGTCTGGAAAAGAAATACCCCCTTGAGACCAGCTATTAATATGTTTCTTTAATGCAATCCTAGGTATATTAGGTGCCCATAGGAAATTTAACATTAGTGCATTTAATTTTTTTATAATTATTTTTGTAGGTGGGAGTATTATTGATTGTATTAAGTATAATATCTTGGGGAATATTATCATTTTAATAATTGTAAGTCTCTCTTCCATAGTAAAAAACATATTATTCCAGGTATTGAAAAGATTTTGTATATTAAGAAGACAGGTATTATAATTATTATGTATAATAGATTTAATATCTTTAGTTAATATTATACCTAGATAAGTTATCTGACCTGAATTGGGTACATATTTAGTAAAATCACTAATGAGAACATTTTTCCGTGTCTGTATAGGTAGTATTTTAGTTTTTTCTTCATTGAATATTAAACCAGAAATACTTTTAAAATTCATCATTTTATCAAATAGAGACTGCATAGAAGAATTAGATCCTGCTGATGTAATTAGAACATCATCTGCAAAAAGTTGAATTTTAGATGTTGTATTTTCATCTATTTCAAATCCCTCTATATCAGTACTATTTCTGATCAGATTAGCCCAAGGCTTCATTATTAAAGTGAATAATAGTGGAGAGAGTGGACACCCTTGTTTTGTACCTTTAAAAATGGGTATTTTTTGTGAAACATATGTTCCTATCTTAATATAAGCCAATGCTCCTTTGTATAGATGCTCAATTAGATTTACAAATGCATCTGAGAAGTTTGTGCACTTCAGTAAGGTAAACAAGTAGTCCCAACTTACTGAATCAAATGCTGAACTTATATCGAGACTAATAAGTGTTAAATCTTTCTTTCTCCTATTTGCAAAATCAATTAATGTAAGAGTTCTCCTTATATTATCAAAAGTATTTCTATTTACAATGAAGCCTGTCTGATCTATATCTATAATGCCAGGGATGATTGTCTTCAATCTATCAGCAAAAATACTCATAAACATTTTATAATCAACATTAAGTAATGAAATGGGTCGATATGAAGTACATATAGTTGGGTCTTTTTTAGGTTTTAAAATTGGCGAAATAAATGTGTATTGCCAAGATGGGGGGGTTATTAGCTCAGTTTGGGCCAAAATAAAAACCTTATGCATTAATGAGTATGTACTTTTAGAAATAATTTTATATATCTCTGGTATAATACCATCATTACCTGGTGCTTTGTTTGATTTAAGCTTGTTTATTTGTGTAACAACCTCTGTATATGAAATACTTTTATCGAATAGTTTAATCTGATGTTTATTAAGTTTTTTATTCATGTTTGTAGTTATAAATTCCTTTATTTTATCTTTAGGTTCCATGTTAATGTTATTATGATTAATTTTGTGAAAGTGATTTCTAAATTCATCTAGTATTTCTGGTAGACTAGAAACATTCTTCTTTTTCCTTAGAGAGAAAATTTCTTTGATATGATTTTGCTTATTCAACCTTTTTGTTTTGTTTTTAAGTCTATGTAAGTATTTGGGGCTTATTGAGTAAGACAAAAACTTGTATTTCTCTAAAGTTATTTTAACTTTATGAGTTACAATTTCTTTGTATTTCTCATTTAGTTTGTTTATTTCTTCAATGACTTTCTTATCCATAATATTTTCTTTATTATTATGTTTATATGAGTCTAATTTACTTTGAATATCTAACAATTCCTTATCCCAAGATTTCCTTTTATTATTATACCATCTGATACTTTGTCCATATAGATATGATTTTAAAGCATCCCAAACATAAACAATGGAGACTTCAGGAGTATTATTTATGTCTAGAAAATGTTGTACTTCTGAAAGTATATATTCTTTATAGTCTTTTAGTTGAGTTAAGTATGCTGGTATCCTTTTGATCTGAACATTTTAAGTATTTTTTATCATGAACTCAAAAACAATTGAATTATGATCAGATATAGGACATGAAATGATTTTAGAGTTAATTAATTCTGTTACCATCTGGTTAGAAATAAAGACTCTATCTATTTTTGAATAAGTTTTGTATCTGTTAGAAAAAAGGTGTATGGTAATGATTTTGAGTCTATCTGATTATTAATATCATTTAAATGATAAGAATTAACAAAATCCTTTAAATGTTTTGCATTAGATGTAATTTTCCATTTGCCTATAGTAGTAGTATCATTTTCATGTAGGATACAATTAAAGTCACCTGCCAAAATAATATCTCCTATAGAGAATGATATGATCTTATCAAGATGGTATTTCACTGTATTAATACCAATTCCAGGTATCCAGTATACATTGATTAATGTATAAGTCTTCCCATTAATTTGTATTGTAACCATACAAAACATTCCTTTATCATCCTGATAAGACTTAATAGTTTTAGGAATGGGCATACTTTTATTCCATAAAATAGCCACTCCTCTTTTTTTCTGAGTGTGCTCTGAACTAACCAATACTGTATATTTATTTGTGGCTAATTTATCAATATCTTTTTTCAGGAGATGTGTTTCTTGAAGGAATACTAAGTTGGCCTTATGTAAATTAATGTATCTTATTAGGCTTGCCCTTTTACACGGATTATTCAGTCCATTGATGTTTAAAGAAATTCCTTTTAGAGAAGTCATTTGGCATTTTTAAAACATATAAAACTTATAATCAAAATAACAATTAACAAAATAAGTAATGTTATACCTCCTCCTTTAGGTGTACCTTTAGATATAGCTGTATTTATTGAATCTCTTATGGAATTTTGTATAAGATTCAATTTTGTTTGTAGAGACAATGAGCTTACAAAATGTATTGTGGATGTCAGAACTATATACCTACAACAGTGAACAAAAGAAAATAATGTAAGGATTAAACCTTGCACCCAGCCTGGAGTTAAAAACTCCAACTTAGAGTAGTACATACTACTCAAGTTAACCCCCTACCCTAAGCAGCAGTACCTCAGCTGCCACCTTATCAATTTAATACTAGTTATTATTAACTTAAATTAACAACTTTCAATTAGATTATCTGGTAAGACAAAGCTACACATTTGATAAATCAGCATCATATAAACAAATAGAAACTTTTAAAAACAATTCATACTGCTATGTACATCTATTTAATATAATACATTTATACTCAAATAGCATTCAAATAAACTTGATATTAGGAACCAAGAAGAGAAAAAGAAATAAAAGACATGAGAAAGGGAGAGAGAGAGAGGGAGGAAAAAAAAAAAAAAAAAAAGGGAGGGCATATCTACATATTAATTTATTCAAAGTTTGTAAAAATAAGTTCTGGTGTTCATTTAAATCAATAACTTTGGCTATTATGGTTCAGACATTACATATATTAAGATGTACCTATTTTCTGTCATAGAAATGCAGTTAACAGCTTCCAAAAGACTTTAAATTACTTGTATCAGAGCTTTTTTCTCATACTTATTATTGCCAGTAAAATAAAATATTATATTTATAAAAATTGTTATAAATCATACTGCATAGCTATGTAAATTCTCAGAAATACTTGCATTATTGTGAAGAAAGCCATCTGTATTTTGTATATCTGAACTGCTACTTTAAAACATGTCACATGACAACTTCTTCCAAAATAGAGTCATAAAAATATTTATGCTTGTCAGTCAGATAAATCAAATGAATTATAGCAAAGTATATGTTTAAATCATAAGTTTTTTACATACATTAATATGTTGCAGTCAAGTAAACTTTCAAAAACACATGTATAAATGTTTTACTTTCTATGCCTTCTAAAATATCACATTTGCTTACTATGAGATACTGAATCATTTAAAATCATTATAACTTTCATATTTTATGAATTATAACATGAATAGAGAAGTAGTTATAAAAGATAACTCACATTTAAATGTTATAGAGTTTGTTTTCCATCGCAGAGTCGCAATTGCAGCAGTTCTACTTCCTGGTAGAGTGTTCTTCATGAATCTGCGATGTGTCAGTGTGAATTCAGGGGTCAAAGTTCAAATTGACTGCTTTCAGCTTCTCTGCGTGAATTCTGAGTGTTGAAGCTTTTAAAACAACTCGAGGACACTATCCACGAGTATATAGACATCCCAAATTGTCTCCCTTAACATTCTGGTGGGAATTTTGTTAAAAACAAGTGACTGACATTCATTTAGCAATATAAATGAAGCTAAACATAACAAAACCTTCGCAAAGTATTTTACAAGTAATTACAGCCTCTATGAAAGTGAAACTAAGCCCACAGTTATTAATATGTAATAGAACTAGTTATTTATGCCCCAATTCAATTTTTATACAAATCTTATTATTTACTGTATCAGTATGATCAAAAGCATGTGAATATATTAATATGAAAGAAAATAAAGAGATAGAACAGAAAAGAAAAAAAAGAGAGTAGAAAATAAAAAGAGAGTAAAAGAAAAGATAAAAAAATGAAAAAGGAAGCTATAAAAAGTATTTACAGTGGGATATTACTTGCTGTTTATATTAATAAAGATGGATATGAAACATACTATTTACTATTATTTAGTTCTAATTATTATTAATTAAAGCATGACAAATTATTTGTGAACAAGTATAAGCAATATAATCAAGGAAGTATAATTAGCAATAGCATTTAAACAACATATATACTTTTTTTACAAGGAATAAATAAGTTATTATTCCATTAATCATATTTTCATTACACTTCTCTCCCTGCCCTCCCCCACCCCTTACCCACTGCATAATCTAAATAGAATGTCATTATTTAAAATAAAAAAAGAAGAAAAAGAACAAAAAATGTATCAAGTTACTGACCTTAGTTCTCTTTGTCAGAAAGAGAAACATATTGAATGATAGCTTGTTATTAGTTCATCAGATATTTTAACTGATAATGAAACAAAAACAGTTCTTTGTACACAGAAAATAACTTTGATTAAATCTTTTTCAGAATATTTGTGGCTTTCTGAAAATGCAGTAGCTATATTTAAAAAGATTAATAGTGAAGAAAAAAAAAAGAGAGAAAAAAAAGAAAAAAACATAGAACAAGTCATTTGTTTTTTAGTCTCTTTTTCTTCTCTGAAGTCTTCCATGAAGTTTCTGTTGCCAACCTCTTTAATGAAGGACTAGCCCATTCCATTTCCTCTATTTTATCCAAAATCTTATTTTTTTTTTTGATAAACAGCAATGCAGAGTCTAAGTCATCAAAAATTTTAAGACCATCAGGAAGGAAGATTTTTAGCTTGGCAGGAAACAGAAGGTAGGTTTTAAACTGTGCTTTCTTAAGCTCCCTTATTAATGGCAGAAAAACTTTTCTTTTAGTTATTACCAAGGAAGAATAGTCATTGTCAAAATGCACAGTTGCCTCATTAATTTTAACAGGAGCTTTAGCCCAAGCAGATTTAAGAACCATCTCTTTATCAAAAGATGATATAAATCTAACTATAACTGATCTAGGATACTTTTTGTTAGAGTTAGTATTAGCTATAGATCTATGGGCTCTTTCGATACCAAAAGAAAAAGCTTCTGGCAAGTCTAAAGTTTTAGGGAGCCATGTTGTTAAAAAGAAGTAATATTATTACCTTCAATATTTTCTGGCAGTCCAAAAATCCTAATGTTATTGCGCCTAGATATATTTTCCAGGTCATCAAGCTTTGTTTGTAGATGTGTATTTTGTTTCAGCAAAACTCAATGTTGATTTCCTCTTCTTGGATTCTATTTTCCATGTCATTTACAGTCTCTTCTATGCCTGTAATCTGGGTCTTCTGTTGTTGCAAGTCTATATGTAACAAGTCTATTTGTTTTGTAGTTTTTTCTATGAAGGTATCAATTTTAGTATCCAGTTTATCCATCTTAGCAGTAAGTTGCTGGATTGTAGATATCAGAGACTGAAGTTCTTTCTTGATGCTGGAATCTTGAGAATTTGTCTTACTGGAACTCATTTCAAACAGAGAAACTGACAGGAAAATTTCCAAGGTGATTTCTGACAGGAATATTTTTTAAATTTTCTTTCTTTTTTAGATATTATTCAAGAAATAGATAAACCAAACATATTTAGAAAGAAAATTACTTCATAAATTAAATTTTTAAGTAATTATTTCCTGTCAGTGCAGTGAAATTGGTGGAGCTGAAGAAATCTGCTGCTATCCTGTGTTCATCCTTGGCTACGCCCCTATAGAATGATTTCCTGACTACTGTAGCTGCATGGTGATTAAAGGAGAGGGGAACTGATTACTGTTTCACTTGGTAACGAGGTGCTGTCAGTGCTGTAGGCTACAATGATTTGTTGTTTCCCGAAGGGGATAGTACTAAATTTCTTGCTGCTTAATTTCAGCCATTTTTTTCCGTGTGCTAGGTGTTTATCAGTGTAAGCTCATTTTAAAGGGTAAGTGGAGGCACTGTAGGATGAAACTCTCAGTCCTAATGTTTTTTTTCTTTATTGATGAAGGTTTATATCTTGGCTCTGGTGTTGGCAACACTGATTTGTCAAGGAAAATGAAGTTGAAAATAATTGAATTTCTAAGGGCACAATAACAAAGGAGCCTGTACGACATTGAGTACAAAGATAAGGATTCCAGTCTCTTTTGGTAGCCAAGGTTTTTGAGACCAAAGAGCTTTTTTGTTAGAAATCTCTGTGTTTTGTCAGTTTTTTAAATTTCTAGCCAGATGCATACTGAACAGTGCATTATATGTAGAAATAGACCTGACTAGGCAGAATACAGAGGTAAAATGACCTACTTATTTTTATGAGATGCCCTTGGCAGTTACTTACAAAATGTCAAAGAATTTCCTTACTGCAGTCACCACATGATGGTCAAAGGAATGGGAGCTATTAACCAATGCACCCTGATCACTGATTCTTATGGTAAAAGTGGTCTTTTCAATGCAGTAGGATGCAGAGCATTTCTGCTTCATGAAGGGGGTGCTGCTGCATATCCTGATGCTTAGCTTGAGCCCTTTTTCTGTGTATTAGGAATCGACTTTAATTAGTTAATTTTGGAGGGAATATTGTGCCCAAAGGGGATTTAACAAACACAACTGACTTGTAGTCATCAGCGAACTTTGTTAACCAGAGATCACCATTATCAATTTGGAGGGCTGAAAAATAGATGCCAAACAGAAGGGGTCCAAGCACAGATCACTGAGGGGATACTACTGGTCACCTCTCTGTCTGAGGAGGCTTCACCCACACAAACAATGTGCTTTCTGTCCTTAAGCCAGTTAGCTATCCATCTTACCACTTTAGGAATTTATGTTTAAGGTATTTTTGCTGTATCACATGATAGAACTGTTTATAAGTTGAAGAACTTTAATAAACTTGTAAAAAGGAAGGCTGAAAAATCTGAGTAGCCCCTCGGAATCAGTTTCTGTCTCTCATCACACTTTTTCATTGTCTCAGCAGCAGATGGACCAAAATAACCTCTCTTGACAAAGCCAAAGGAGGTTCAAAATTTCAGCTTTAATATCCCGAGGAAGATTTTTGTATGTAACCAATCAAATCTTCTCATAACAGTTCCAGTAGCAGCTGCTGTGGAAGAGGCAAATCAGAAACATACCTCAGATTGTTTAGTCATCTGTGACACAGATGCAATAAGATTATTCATAGAAGAGGGAAAGATGGCTATAATTTTTGTCATTTTCTCAAATAATGCAAGCATAAAGTTTAACACGTGAGCTTGACTATTAAGAATTCTAAAAATCAATGTGGCAGAAGTTTATACTTTTTCCCCAATGCATCAAAGGCTTTCCTATCTTTATGAGATGGAGAGAGATTAGCATTTAATAAATGTTTAGCAGCAGCAGGATTTACCAAAGAAATCACTGTAGGGTCAGATCTTTGCTTGGAAAATAAAAATTTGTATGACTGAAGACGTTTTATATACAATATATCTGCTTTCATAGGGGCAGCAGGCTGGTTGTCAGGCAAGTGGCAGGCTGTAATAAAAACATCCTCCAATGCTGAAAGAACAGGAGGAACTGGAGTAGGTTCAGAAAATTCCATTTGTAATAAATCATAAACTGGTTTATATGGATATGGTTTCAGAAAAAGAAAATAATTTTAAGGAACTATTAGAAAAAACACTCCTCCAGAAATTGTCATTCTAGGATACAAAGCAGAAGTTGTCCCCTCAAAATCATTTCCATATTCAGTATACTGGGAATTATCAGAAAATGAAGAATAGCTTTTCCTCTTACCTGTAATAATGCCAGAAATAGAATGGTCAAGAACTTGAACTAGGTCCAGTAAATCACTCCTGTCCAAAGTAAAAGGGACAGGGGAAGATAAATGTTTAACTTTCTGCTTATTTCTGACAAGAATTTTTTATAATCAGACCAACTCCTGTTAGGCAAATCCTCCCTAGGGGCAAGCATCCCAGTCCAGGTAGGCAGAGAAGCATTCCCTGCTCCTTCCTGTGAAACTGACAAGTTGTTCTCTTTTGCCCTCCTGGGCCTTCCAGCATTTGCAGAGGACTACACCAGATCATGCCAACGTAAAAGATGAATGGTCTGAGGAACCAAAAATGACCACAGTGGAATCACTCGTCTGCTGAGGCAGACATTTAGCTGGCTGAAGTGGCAAAGGCTGGCTGGAAATTTTCTTTTTCATGTGGCTGGAGTAAGGAAGAACTGGTAAACTGTTCCATGGTGAAGCCGAAAATGAAGCCTGGGTAAGACTGACAGCAATAGGTGAAACAGATAAAGATTAAAATATTTTTTCCATTAAAAAAAATGTATTCCCTTATTTGTCTTTTTTGACTGGGAAAACCTGACAAAAGCTCCATCATAGTGAAAAGCACTTTCAACACTAACTCCACCAAAAAAAAATAAAAAAATAACTTAATACAAGTTTTAATTAGAAAAAGAAAAAAAAAAAACAAGCAACTTAGCTTTAACAACTTTTTCCACAAAAGTTAAGGCTTACTTCACAGCAAAAAGTGACTGAAACGTTATGGGTGTAGTCCATAAAAAACACCTTTTCCTAGCTTAATTAAATTAATTTCACAAAAAAGTAACTTTTCTGGTGAATATTAACGTGGAAGGTTTTTTTTTCCCCCTGAGAGAAACTTGTCTGCTCAGCAATGGAGAACCATTAGCCAACTGTTGATCCTTGAAATCCCCCAGAAGGCATGCACTTAGATGGTAGGAAAGCTCTAGAGGGCTTGGTACTCAAACCATTGATTTTCTTCAGCTTTCCTTGAGCTACCAATGGTTTGGGCATGTGGAAGGCACACTTGAGCTTTGGTAGCTGGCCGCCTGTTATATTGTATATAGGATATAACCCATATAGCTAAGGCTACCACAGCAGTGATCAAATGAGGAACATATAAAGGTTATGGTGAATGAGTGCTCTGGCCTAAATGCCCTGTGCTTTTCTTAATATTCAGAGAGTCCAAATTTGGGATTTGCTGTTATATTTTGTGGAAAAATAGAAAATCAGGATTCCTATACAGGGCAAAGCCCAACCTCACGTTAAACACTCTCCTAACTGGATAATAGCACAAATACAAATAAGCAATTCTACAAAAGCCAGCAAAGCTGCAGCCTATATGCCCCTGTAAGTCTTAGCGTTATTGGAAAAAATTATAGACAGCAAGTAATACTGAAGACCCATCTAGTTAGATTCCTGCCACAAGAAAGACTTGTGCAACTAGTAGCTTCACCAACCAGGTATAACCCTGAAACTTCTCCACCTGTTAATTACAGTTTTACCGTTACAGATTTTATAACACTTTCTCACTACCAAATTCCTTGAATGATCAAGATTCTTATCAGTAGGTTAGTATAATTCAAATCACCTAATCTCCAATGCAACACATTACAAACCACAGAATTCCTAGAGAGCAACATGGATACCCTTTCCTTTGAATTTCAAGCAGTTGACTGGACGTACATCTATCCAGAAACTGACCCTAACAAAACCCAACAAGTCTTTAACACCAAATTATTTCAAATCCTCAGCAGTTTTTTCCACTTACAAACAAGAGTTAGAGGCAACAACTGTCCTTGGATAACCACAACCATCAAACAACTCTTTAACCAGAAGATCAAATCTTGAGAAACATTGAAACAGTTAAGCCTACCAAATAACAGCCTACAGTTCTTAACCTTAAGAAAATAAGTGCAAAGTATTTATCAAGGATGCCAAATTTACTTACATTAGAAACAAACAGGCATTAAAATGTCATCAAACCCTACAATGATCTGGCAAACTTTTAAGGAAGTTGCCAGATACTAATCTGCAAAGGACTACCATGGCGCCTAACATGAACTTAAATTCAAATGTGCAACTAGGACAGAGAGAAGGAAGTAGATACCCTGGACACAAACTATAAAGGGACATGATTGTCACTGTAGAAGAGGTGCTGGTTGGTCTCTGCAAGTCAGTGGCCCTCGGATGTCTGTATGGGACTCATAGAAAGTCCCAATATGAAGTTGCAGCTGCTTAAAATGAATTGCTTTGAGTATGTGTTAAGAATTATGGAAAGGAGCAAATATGGCTCCTAGCTACAGTCTAGAGTATGTTTTTTTTTATTTTACAACAGTTTAAGATTACATCTCAACCATCAGTCCTCCAAGCACTAACTCAACTCTCCCAGGTTACTCCAGTAACTTGAATCTCACTGTCAGTAGTAACACCCTACCATCAGCTTCAGTGTAACTCGGCTGCTTGATCCATACCCAATAATGACTATCTTATTTTTTGCTTTCAACATTTTATCAAAAAAACAAGGAAAGACCTACCAAAGAAACTTCAGAATACCCCCAGCCCAAACTCTCTATATCCTTAATTTCTAAAATTGGCAACTAAGGAGATATCCAAACCTATTACCCAACATTCTACTCTTCACAGCCCTTATCCCATGCCATTACATTTTAAATATGACTTAATTTCCTTCCATAGGTTTGTAAGTAAATACTACTATACCTGCTCTTCTGGGCCATTTTAAGTCTAGCCAATTTCCATTTTGGTGCTCAAATTAACCCATCTCATTTGATGTTAGATTGGTCTTACCTATCCCATGACTGATAATTATATATTACCCTAATGAATAACTGGGATATACCATAGACAACTTGAAGAGACCTATTCATGGGATAAAGCATTTAGGAGCTGCCTCTGTCCATTAATAGTACAGGGGGCAGTCCTGGGGTAAAGTTTCTGTTGCCTATCTAATCTATTTATTACGAATGCCAAATTTACTTACACTAAATCCAAGTTGTGCTTGAATATAGACAGTTATGAGCTTTGTTTTATGTGGATGGGGAATCTGTTCCACAACAGTGCTATATCTGTGAGATATACCTGTCCCTCCAAGCCATTCTGTTGATGTTGCAGAAGTTGTTTAGATCCCTAGATTGAGTATTTTGACGCAATTTGACTTACTGATTTGCAGTAAATCCATCATTATTGGATCAGAGGATGCTTTGTATGCTACATATAGGTCACCTCTTAGCAATATGCATGATATGGAGTATATTGCCAGGGCTTTGAGTCAGTCCATGTAGGACATATTGTTTAGGCCTTCTAACCTTTAAATAAGCTATCTCTATGGGTGTTCCAGTTGTTGCATGTCTGGACAGATACATGCCAAAGGAGGCATTATACTTAGTGATTAGCCTAATGAGGGCTGAGTAAAGAGGAACAATGAAATCCCTAGATTTAGACAGAATCCCTTTGTTTATCAGCTGTGCAATATCGAAAGACTTTCTTATGACAATGGATACGTGTTGGTTGAAAGTTAGGCCAGTGTCCACATACTTTTCCAAATCTTGAATGACTGAGTCAACTCTTAGGGGGCATATTCTCAATGTGGTGGTTCCCTAGGGTAGATGGCTTCCCAAAGGATACAATATTGTCTCTGTGGCCAACTTGATAGATATGGGCATCCTCAGACAACAGTTGTCTCATGTACCCAGACAACCTTTTAATCCTTAAAGAAACTAACAAAGTATGCCTGAAATGTACATTCATAACGTCCTTGGAGGCAAAAGTCTTGCTTATAAACAAGGTTGTCAAAAACACACACAATATATCCTTCAGACATACCGCTCGCCACACAGACTTTCTTATGTTGAAACACTTAAAAGAATCCTCTTGAAACCTCAAGGACCTCCTGAGCCATCAAACTGCAACACCTACTCTCAGCAATCATTAAAGCACATGCAAAAGCAATATCTAACACTACACATAAGCCTACACTCAATGATTCCCAAGAACAAAGGCTATAAGGTGATTCCCCAAGAACAAAGCCCATAAGGCAAGCAAACACTTTACCTAATACTCTTGTTATAGAGGTTTTTATTGTATGACACACACATACTCCTCTCACCAGGCTGGACAAGGAGAAGATAACTATTAGTTGCCTATCTGGAGCTAGGATCCCCAATACCATGCAATGTCCTGCACCACAGGTACAGATATGATTCTATCATAGTCCATGTGGATGTGAAAGACCTGAGGTGTACCTCACAAGACTATATGAAAAGAGACATTATGTTTCTCTCTGCATATGTTTCATATATCAGTATATGCCTTGCATTGAGCAGCATTCTACCTTCACCAGGGATGATGCCACAGTATGAACAAAAAAATGACTGATTTTAATAATTGACTTAATTTCTGGTGTAATTCCAGGAGAATCCAATATCTGTCAGCGAGGGAGGACATGACTGACAGACAACTTTGCTTTGCCAAGGATAGTCTGCACCTGTCCCCCTGGACTTTCAGATATTGGCTAAAACTTTGTCTATCCCCTTAATGTCTTTTTTAAGCAATGTCAAAATGATGAAACTATCATGGTTTTATTAATTTTTTTTAGCATTATAACTGCTCAGTGCTAGGATCCTAAACAAGAAGCTACACACCCTACATGCTGTTCTCACTCTGGAGAATGTAGACATTTATGCTGTTATTGAGACTTGGTTTTAAGTCACAGACAGTATTCTGGTGGTAGAAGGCCACAGAACCTATCATACATTTAGACCAACAGCAGCACATACAGGGGATTAAAGGTGGATGTGTCTCAAGCTACGTTTGCAGTAAATACAATTCCAGGTTGGTTAAATAGAATGATTCTCTGGAGTTCACCTATGTCCAAGTCTCCATTGACAAGGTTCCCTACCATGTACTGGCCAGCTACATATGGCCCTGTATAACCCATGCAGCTCACAACTCTAACCTAGACCTACTAGAGGAGCTCACCATCCAGCTAAATACCCTATTCATGGCAGACGTAAACTACCGCTCTATAGATTGGGAAATGTACACTGCCTTTAACTTGCAGGCACAATGTTTACTGGGCTTTATCAACACAAACAACCTGGCCAGATAGTGCACTCTGCAATCAGAGAATCAAAGATATTGTCCCTAGTACTCACCAGCACGAGAGAGCATTGATAGTCCCCCCCCCAGTGTCACATCCCCATTGGTGAAGTCAGACCACAAAGCTGCATCTTTTAAAATAAAAATCATCCCTGGATCACCCAACCAAATCCATAACAGTTATGAACTATACTAAAACAAACTACATTCCATTAAGCAACTGCTTGTCAAAATTCACTGTTCCCCCAAACCCCGAAAACGCAGCTACCTGGGCAGAATTATTTGGAGAAACCCTGTACAAACATGTAAATGGCTGCATTGAGGCTGCCATACCTACCAGATGTAAGATCAGATCTAACACCAAAAACAAACCACACTGGTGGAATCCTTACCTTAACAGGCTATATAACAACAACAACAACAAAAAAGTCATGGCCAAAATCTTAAAGAGCAAATCTCACGGAGACACCAGCTCTCTGATTAAATTAAACAATAAATTATGAGGTCTAATAAAGTCTGGCAAGAAGAATTACAAAGTTAGGATAGCCACCCAGGCTAAGGACAGTCACAAGGCCTTCTTCAGCTATGTCAGGAATCTTAAAGGTAGTACTCAGCAGTGTGCAGAAATGGTGGTAAATGGCACAACCTTCGCTGACCAGGCTGACATAGCAAATCTACTGGCTGATAAATTTAGATCTGACTTCACCGCCCCACTACTCTCAGTGAAATCCCCTCTAGCATATCCCCAACAATATCCCCCGTTGCCTCCTTGATAACCTAAAACTTGACCTGGCTGTAATACTTGAGGCACTGTTCAACTACAGCCTCAAAACAGGTTACATGCCTGGTGAATGGAGGTCTACAATGATAACTCCTCCTTACAAGGGTGGACCATCAACTGACCCCAGGAAGTACAGACCCATCAGTCTGACAAGTCTAATATGCAAAGCCATGGAACAAATTATTGCAGAAATGATCACCAAGGACACTGGCAACCCACAGACATTGGACCCATCCCAGTTGGTTTTGTTAAGGTAAGGTCTTACATACTTAACCTGGTTAACCTCTTCAAGAGGGTCACCATGGTTGTGGATGAGAGGGAAATGGTGCACAATGCCTACCTTGACCTGGCCAAGACATTCAGTACAGTACCCCACTCAGTTATTGTTGAAAAACTCTTAGAACTAAGCATAAACCCTACATAACTTGCTCACTTGCCAGCTGGCTCAGAGATAGGGCCCAAAAGTCAGGATCAGTGAAACCACCTTTATCAAGAGACCAGTCACCAGCAGAGTACCCCAGGACTCTGTTTTGGACCTGCTGCTGTTTGGCATCAACTTCTCAGAAGTCAAGGCTAAAGTCAAAGACCTCTGACTCACCAAGTTCATAGATGACTATAAATTGGGAACTATCGTAGATTCCCCCGTGACATCAACATCTCACAAGATCTAACACAAACAAATGACTGGTGCAAAATTCTCAGATTAAAACACAGTGCAAAGAAATGCATTATACTGCTCTTTTTGGAAAGCTTTGATCTGATAGTTAGGGATCTGGGAACATGTGTATTCAGTAATCTGGCGTTCAGCAAACACACAGCCAAGACATAAGAAAATTAGTCTATATCACCCAGCTCATAAGCAAGGGTTTGGCATCCAGGTCCAAGGAAGTAATAGTACCACTCCACTCAGCCCTTATCAGACCTGTCATTGACTACAGTGCCCCCTTTGACATATACCCTAGCTATGCACTTGCAAAAGCTGGAAAACCCTCAAAGGTTCCTCACCAGTAGAATCCAGAGTATGACTACCCTGTTTTACGTAGATCACCATGCAGTTCTATTTCTGTAGTCCATTGTCTACAGGTTACTGAGAGGTGATCTATATCTAGCATATAAGGAGTCCCTGGATCTAGCCCTGATGGATGTCTTGCACATCTGCAAGACAAACAACACCAGAAACACTATGTCCAAGAACCTGACCTTTGTCTGCAACATAAATAAAACCTGATGGAGGGACTGATACATGTCTTAAAGGATCCCCTAACTATGGAATACGCTCTCTATCTACTGAAGCAGAGTTTATCCCTGACCCTGTTCAAAAGAAGTCTCGATCACAGGATGGGAAATCTCAAATTTACCCCTGGACTGCCCCGTATGTCTCTGATGATCAGAGGTTGACATTAAGTAAATTAATCCCCAACTAACATATCCCCTCCACGTAACCCTTAGCTACCTGTTTACTAACATACCCCACCATATAGTTGTCCACAACTGGGTTTGGTTGCACAGCTTGTCTTGTAAAGACCCTGGTGGTCATAAGCCTAGTATGAACCTGTAATGCATTTTTTGGCATTTAGTTTCAGTCTATGATTTTGGCACCAGTTATTTATTAAGGACAGACCTTCCTGCAGGATGGCCAAGTCATTTGAAAGTTCATTGACTTCTCCTAGCTTGCAGTCATTTGAAATCATAGTCAGCTAGAGCCCTTTGGTGGTGTGTTTTACTTCAGAGAAGTAAATGCCAAACAGGAGAGGTCCCAGCATGGAACCTTGGGGTACTGTATTGGTGACTGGTCTCTGTGGAGTACTTCCCCTGTTTATTTGCTGCATCCTATCTGTGAGCCAGTTGGCAATCCAATGGGTGACATGGGGGTTTGTTCACAGTTTGTTTAGCTTTCCCACTATGCCTGAGTGGGGTATTGTGTCAAAAGCTTTGGCCAGGCCAAGGTATGAAGTGTGTGCTGTTTTGCCTTCATCCATTGCTTTGGTGACCTTTTCATAAAAGTCCACCAGGTTGGGTAAGCATGACCTGCCATTTTCGAATCGAAACCGAGATGTGTCCAGTGTTTGGAGGTTCCCTGTTAGTTGCATGATAACTCCTTCCTTAACTTTGCATATGAAGCTGGTCAAACACATGGGTCTGTAATTGCCTGGTTCTGTGGTAGGTCCTCCCTTATTCAGGGGAACAATTGTAGATGTTCTCCATTCACTAGGTACAAAACATGCGTGAATGCTGAGGTTAAACAATGTTGTTAGGATGTAGTTCAGTCATGCTTTATGCTGTTTAAGCTGCATTCAAGGATATTGTCAGGACCCATCAATACAGTATTTTTAGCTTTTGATATTGCTTTTATGACTTGGTCTTGTGCAGTAGCTGGAGGAGAGCCAGTTTTAGGTATATTTTGCGGGACAGAAGGAGGGGAGAGAGGGGTAAAAGACCTAAATTTATTAGCCAGTAGGTTCACTATATCTTCAGCCTTAGTGTAGATAAAATCATTCACAATCAGCTCAGAGCATTGCTGCTTTCTGCTTTTGAGATTCTGAATATACCTGAAAATGGCTTTGTGATTGTCTCTGGCTTGGGTAGCAATTTTAGCCTCAAACTTGGTTTATGTGGATGAGGAGTATGTTTCAGAGCAGTGGTATACTCTGTAGGTTATACCTGCCCCTCCAAACTGTTGATGTTACAGAAGAGGTGTAAATCTCTAGAATGAGTATTTCTGATGCCATTTTATTTGCCGATGTGTAGTAGATCCATCAGTACTGTGTTGGAGGATGCATTGTATGTTACACACAGGTCACCTCCAAGCTCCTGAGCTGTTTGTTTATTTCAGTGATGAGAGCGCTATCATTCTGATAATTCTTCTTCTTAGTTTTGGCCAAATTCTCTTCCTTTTTTTGTAAATCTTGTTGATATGGTTCCAGCATGTGAATTTGTTTCTGGGGCTTGTCTTGCTGTTTATTTGCTAATATAGTGTGGTAGTTTACATTTATGTACAGTCAATGGAGTTAACTGTGTTTTGTGAGTATTTAAAGCTTGACATTGGATCACTTAGCTTAAATGACATAGCCTTTCAGATCCTCATGATTATCATGCTGTCTATATTCTATACACATTTACTAAAAATTTCAAAGATACTCCATAAAC